>NC_091456.1:1464583-1499356 GCF_027789765.1 Dendropsophus ebraccatus | reverse complement strand
TCTGTTTGGTTTTGACCCTGCCAGCTGACTATCCTCCATTGTGTTTTGTGTATTCACCTACGCAGTGTAGGGACCGACTCCGTGGTTGTCCGCGACCGTTTAGGGTTGACTGAGGCAAGTAGGCAGGTGACAGTGGGTGGGTTCAGATCTAGGGCCACTGTCTCTTGTCTTGTCTACGCCTGCCAGTCCTGACAGGCAGGCTCCTCTCTCCCTATGTAATACCTGGCGGGCAGGCTCCTCTCTCCCTATGTAATACCTGGCGGGCAGGCTCCTCTCTCCCTATGTAATACCTGGCGGGCAGGCTCCTCTCTTCCTATGTAATACCTGGCAGGCTCCTCTCTCCCTATGTAATATCTGGCGGGCAGGCTCCTCTCTCCCTATGTAATCCCTGGCGGGCAGGCTCCTCTCTCACTATGTAATACCTGGCGGGCAGGCTCCTCTCTCCCTATGTAATACCTGGTGGGCAGGCTCCTCTCTCCCTATGTAATACCTGGCAGGCAGGCTCCTCTCTCCCTATGTAATACCTGGCGGGCAGGCTCCTCTCTCCCTATGTAATACCTGGCGGGCAGGCTCCTCTCTCCCTATGTAATACCGGGCGGGCAGGCTCCTCTCTCCCTATGTAATACCTGGTGGGCAGGCTCCTCTCTCCCTATGTAATACCTGGCGGGCAGGCTCCTCTCTCCCTATGTAATACCTGGCGGGCAGGCTCCTCTCTCCCTATGTAATACCTGGCAGGCTCCTCTCTCCCTATGTAATACCTGGCGGGCAGGCTCCTCTCTCCCTATGTAATACCGGGCGGGCAGGCTCCTCTCTCCCTATGTAATACCGGGCGGGCAGGCTCCTCTCTCCCAATGTAATACCTGGCGGGCAGGCTCCTCTCTCCCTATGTAAGCCCTGGTGGGCAGGCTCCTCTCTCCCTATGTAATACCTGGCGGGCAGGCTCCTCTCTCCCTATGTAATACCTGGCGGGCAGGCTCCTCTCTCCCTATGTAATACCTGGCGGGCAGGCTCCTCTCTCCCTATGTAACCCCTGGGGGGCAGGCTCCTCTCTCCCTATGTAATACCTGGCGGGCAGGCTTCTCTCTCCCTATGTAATACCTGGCGGGCAGGCTCCTCTCTCCCTATGTAATACCTGGCGGGCAGGCTCCTCTCTCCCTATGTAATACCGGGCGGGCAGGCTCCTCTCTCCCTATGTAATACCGGGCGGGCAGGCTCCTCTCTCCCTATGTAATACCTGGTGGGCAGGCTCCTCTCTCCCTATGTAATACCTGGCGGGCAGGCTCCTCTCTCCCTATGTAATACCTGGCGGGCAGGCTCCTCTCTCCCTATGTAATACCTGGTGGGCAGGCTCCTCTCTCCCTATGTAATACCTGGCGGGCAGGCTCCTCTCTCCCTATGTAAGCCCTGGCGGGCAGGCTCCTCTCTCCCAATGTAATCCCTGGCGGGCAGGCTCCTCTCTCCCTATGTAATACCTGGCGGGCAGGCTCCTCTCTCCCTATGTAATACCTGGCGGGCAGGCTCCTCCCTCTCCCTATGTAATACCTGGCGGGCAGGCTCCTCTCTCCCTATGTAATATCTGGTGGGCAGGCTCCTCTCTCCCTATGTAATCCCTGGCGGGCAGGCTCCTCTCTCCCTATGTAATACCTGGGGGGCAGGCTCCTCTCTCCCTATGTAATCCCTGGCGGGCAGGGTCCTCTCTCCCTATGTAATACCTAGCGGGCAGGCTCCTCTCTCCCTATGTAATACCTGGCGGGCAGGCTCCTCTCTCTATGTAATCCCTGACGGGCAGGCTCCTCTCTCCCTATGTAATACCTGGGGGGCAGGCTCCTCTCTCCCTATGTAATACCTGGTGGGCAGGCTCCTCTCTCTATGTAATCCCTGACGGGCAGGCTCCTCTCTCCCTATGTAACCCCTGGCGGGCAGGCTCCTCTCTCCCTATGTAATCCCTGGCGGGCAGGCTCCTCTCTCTATGTAATCCCTGACGGGCAGGCTCCTCTCTTCCTATGTAATACCTGGCAGGCTCCTCTCTCCCTATGTAACCCCTGGCGGGCAGGCTCCTCTCTCCCTATGTAATACCGGGCGGGCAGGCTCCTCTCTCCCTATGTAATACCGGGCGGGCAGGCTCCTCTCTCCCAATGTAATACCTGGCGGGCAGGCTCCTCTCTCCCTATGTAAGCCCTGGTGGGCAGGCTCCTCTCTCCCTATGTAATACCTGGCGGGCAGGCTCCTCTCTCCCTATGTAATACCTGGCGGGCAGGCTCCTCTCTCCCTATGTAATACCTGGCGGGCAGGCTCCTCTCTCCCTATGTAATCCCTGGAGGGCAGGCTCCTCTCTCCCTATGTAATACCTGGCGGGCAGGCTCCTCTCTCCCTATGTAATACCTGGCGGGCAGGCTCCTCTCTCCCTATGTAACCCCTGGCGGGCAGGCTCCTCTCTCCCTATGTAATACCTGGCTGGCAGGCTCCTCTCTCCCTATGTAATACCTGGCGGGCAGGCTCCTCTCTCCCTATGTAAGCCCTGGGGGGCAGGCTCCTCTCTCCCTATGTAATACCTGGCGGGCAGGCTTCTCTCTCCCTATGTAATACCTGGCGGGCAGGCTCCTCTCTCCCTATGTAACCCCTGGCGGGCAGGCTCCTCTCTCCCTATGTAATACCTGGCGGGCAGGCTCCTCTCTCCCTATGTAATACCTGGCGGGCAGGCTCCTCTCTCCCTATGTAATACCTGGCGGGCAGGCTCCTCTCTCCCTATGTAATACCTGGCGGGCAGGCTCCTCTCTCCCTATGTAATACCTGGCGGGCAGGCTCCTCTCTCCCTATGTAATACCTGGCGGGCAGGCTCCTCTCTCTCTATGTAATACCTGGCGGGCAGGCTCCTCTCTCCCTATGTAATACCTGGCGGGCAGGCTCCTCTCTCCCTATGTAATACCTGGCGGGCAGGCTCCTCTCTCCCTATGTAACCCCTGGCGGGCAGGCTCCTCTCTCCCTATGTAATACCTGGCGGGCAGGCTCCTCTCTCCCTATGTAATACCTGGCGGGCAGGCTCCTCTCTCCCTATGTAATACCTGGCGGGCAGGCTCCTCTCTCCCTATGTAATACCTGGCGGGCAGGCTCCTCTCTCCCTATGTAAGGCCTGGCGGGCAGGCTCCTCTCTCCCTATGTAATACCTGGCGGGCAGGCTCCTCTCTCCCTATGTAATACCTAGCGGGCAGGCTCCTCTCTTCCTATGTAATACCTGGCGGGCAGGCTCCTCTCTCCCTATGTAATACCTGGCGGGCAGGCTCCTCTCTCCCTATGTAATACCTGGCGGGCAGGCTCCTCTCTCCCTATGTAATCCCTGGCGGGCAGGCTCCTCTCTCCCTATGTAATACCTGGCGGGCAGGCTCCTCTCTCCCTATGTAATACCGGGCGGGCAGGCTACTCCCTCCCTATGTAATACCTGGCAGCAGGCTACTCCCTCCCTATGTAATACCTGGCAGGCAGGCTACTCCCTCCCTATGTAAGGCCTGGCGGGCAGGCTACTCCCTCCCTATGTAAGGCCTCTCTTTATGTACCAGTGTGTTCTTTGCTTTATTCATAGTGTTTTTATTTATTTTATTTTATGTTATATGTTTATATGTATGTAAGGTCTCTGAATCATTAGTGCACGCACTGACAGCGAGTAGGTAAAGGGGGGGGGGGGTTGTTGCAGGGAGCCCAGAGGAGGTAGCGGCGTTCAGGGGCTGGCTGGCAAATTTAAGCCTGGGGGGCAAGCACACAGCACTGGCCCATGAGTAGCCGGTTAGCGGCCCATCCTTCCAGGACAACTCTGGCCCTTACCTACTATTACCCTTCCCAAATCAGTGTGGGGAAATTAGATGCCACAGAATTATAGTATTGGGGCCAGTGCTCCCAGCCATGAACAGCCATTGTGATTGGCTGTGAAGGCCAGCCCCAATACTCCAATCAAGACTTGTGAGTTCCACCGGGCACCTTCAACCCTGCATCAGAGGTATTCTGGGTCATGGAATCACATTAAGACGGCCACGGCTCACCTCCGGACAAGATGTCTCAAGCCCCCGAGTACCTCTTTAAACTTAGAGCCCACTCACATGCTTTGTAGTATGTAATGAGAGCTGTCCCAAGATATATATCTATTGGATTAAAGGGAACCCAGCTCCAGCCAATCCCCCCTCTATAGTGCCCCATATAGCTGCTAATCCTCCCTCTATAGTGCCCCATATAGTAGCCAATCCCCACTCCATAGTGCCCCACATAGCTGCTAATCCCCCCCTCTATAGTGCCCCATATAGCTGCCAATCCCCACTCCATAGTGCCCCATATAGCTGCTAATCCCCCCTCTATAGTGCCCCATATAGTAGCCAATCCCCACTCCATAGTGCCCCATATAGCTGCCAATTCCCTCCTCCATAGTGCCCCATATAGTAGCCAATTCCCTGCTCTATAGTACCGCATATAGTAGCCAATTCCCTCCTCAAGTGTCCCATATAGCAGCCAATTCCCCCCCCACCCCCACATAGCAGCCAATTCCCCCCCACCCCCACATAGCAGCCAATTCCCCCCCCCCCACCCCCACATAGCAGCCAATTCCCCCCCCCACCCCCACATAGCAGCCAATTCCCCCCCCCACCCCCACATAGCAGCCAATTCCCCCCCCCCCCACACCCACATAGCAGCCAATTCCCCCCCCCCCACACCCACATAGCAGCCAATTCCCCCCCCCCACACCCACATAGCAGCCAATTCCCCCCCCCCCCACACCCACATAGCAGCCAATTCCCCCCCCCCCACACCCACATAGCAGCCAATTCCCCCCCCCCCACACCCACATAGCAGCCAATTCCCCCCCCCCCCACACCCACATAGCAGCCAATTCCCCCCCCCCCCACACCCACATAGCAGCCAATTCCCCCCCCCCCCCACACCCACATAGCAGCCAATTCCCCCCCACCCCCACACATAGCAGCCAATTCCCCCCCCCCACCCAGCAGCCAATTCCCCCCCCCCACCCAGCAGCCAATTCCCCCCCCCCACATAGCAGCCAATTCCCCCCCCACACACATAGCAGCCAATTCCCCCCCCACCCCCACATAGCAGCCAATTCCCCCCCCACCCCCACATAGCAGCCAATTCCCCCCCCACCCCCACATAGCAGCCAATTCCCCCCCCACCCCCACATAGCAGCCAATTCCCCCCCCCACATAGCAGCCAATTCCCCCCCCCACCCCCACACATAGCAGCCAATTCCCCCCCCCACCCCCACACATAGCAGCCAATTCCCCCCCCACACACATAGCAGCCAATTCCCCCCCCCACACACATAGCAGCCAATTCCCCCCCCACCCCCACATAGCAGCCAATTCCCCCCCCACCCCCACATAGCAGCCAATTCCCCCCCCACCCCCACATAGCAGCCAATTCCCCCCCCCACATAGCAGCCAATTCCCCCCCCCACCCCCACACATAGCAGCCAATTCCCCCCCCCACCCCCACACATAGCAGCCAATTCCCCCCCCCCCACATAGCAGCCAATTCCCCCCCCCCCCAGCAGCCAATTCCCCCCCCCCCACATAGCAGCCAATTCCCCCCCCCACATGGCAGCCAATTCCCCCCCACCCCCACACATAGCAGCCAATTCCCCCCACCCCCACATAGCAGCCAATTTCCCCCCCCCCCATATAGCAGCCAAGTCCCCCCACTTGCCTCACCTGTCTCTGGCTCCTCTCCAGCGCGCCTTCTCCTCTCTCATCTTCCGGCGCAGGCATCAGGGTGCAGAGACGCTGCCTGTGTTGAGTGTCCCTGCAGATAGAGGCTGCAAGTCACATCCGGCGCAGGCAGCGTCTCTGCACCCTGATGCCTGCGCCGGAAGATGAGAGAGGAGCTGCTGGGGAGCGGGACAGGTGAGTTGCGGTCCTTCCCCCCACCCTCCTAAGAATTAGATGTCAGCGCGGCGGCTGCGCTGCTAACCGGAAGCTGAGGGCCGTCGCCGGACTGAGGGAGCTGCCAAACACTCGGTCCGGCAGTGGCCCTTAACTTCCGGTTAGCAGCGCAGCCGCGACGCTGCTAGTTAATCTAAGGCCGGTCTTTCCCAAGTATATTATAGGGCTGGCCCAGCCCTATAACGTTCTTGGGAAAGACCGGCCTGGGGGGCAAATGCCTCCTTGCCCCCCGGCCCAGCCCACCCCTGGCGGCGTTCCACTCCTATTAGATGAGAGATGTGCAGCGGGCCGTCCTTTTCAGTCTGTTGTTTTTTTAACATGTTGAAAGACGAGGATGAGCTGAGATTGTGCATGTTGGCTGATTCTTGCCTTTAAACTGGAGCTATTACACCAAGCGATTATCGGATGAGTACGGCCGTAATAGGGTCCTTAGCAACTGTTGACAAGTTGTCCGAAGCTGCTTAGGGCTGATGGTGGCAAGTAGGGTGGGACAGTGGCTGGGACAGTGGGTGGGGACAGTGGGTGGGGACTGTGGGTGGGACAGTGGGTGGGGACTGTGGGTGGGGACTGTGGCTGGGACAGTGGGTGGGGACTGTGGGTGGGGACTGTGGCTGGGACAGTGGGTGGGGACTGTGGCTGGGACAGTGGGTGGGGACTGTGGGTGGGGACTGTGGCTGGGACAGTGGGTGGGGACTGTGGGTGGGGACTGTGGGTGGGGACTGTGGCTGGGACAGTGGGTGGGGACTGTGGGTGGGGACTGTGGCTGGGACAGTGGGTGGGGACTGTGGGTGGGGACTGTGGGTGGGGACTGTGGCTGGGACAGTGGGTGGGGACTGTGGGTGGGGACTGTGGCTGGGACAGTGGGTGGGGACTGTGGGTGGGGACTGTGGCTGGGACAGTGGGTGGGGACTGTGGGTGGGGACTGTGGCTGGGACAGTGGGTGGGGACTGTGGGCTGGGACAGTGGGTGGGGACTGTGGGTGGGGACTGTGGCTGGGACAGTGGGTGGGGACTGTGGCTGGGACTGTGGCTGGGACAGTGGGTGGGGACAGTGGGTGGGGACTGTGGGTGGGGACTAGAGCAGGGTCCACTGTTTGTCTCTTCCTCATTCCTTCTTTGAGTGAGTGGTGCCACTGGGTCCTAACGTAGCCATAACTACAGATGAGTGAATTGCTGATCTCAGCTCCACTCCCTGACACTCCTCCCAGGATGCTGGATCCATCTTGTTCCCGGCACCCAGGGTGGAGCAGCACTGTGGGCTCGATGAGCGGAGCGCTGATCAACCAAAGTGCTTCATGGAGATCAGCGATTCACTCATCTCTAGACACAACTGTCACTATAGCAATGTCTTATGTTCAAATTGGCCAAATGATCATAAAGAGAATGGATCTCATATACGGCAGCAGTGATGCACGACCGATTACCATCAAAGAATCTACATCTCCGCTTTTCCTCTGCTGTATTTGGATACAACCAAATCATTAGTATGGAGGGAGAGCAAACGGCGTCTCCTCCCTGACCGGCCCTCATCTCTGCTGGATATTAAGACCCAATGGTCTGTATAGCGAGGTCTACAGCCCTGTACTCTGACCCAGGAAGTCTCCCTCACCTTCCAAATCATAGCAGATCCACTTCAGGCTGGGGCTTACATCAGGGGACAGGACTGTGGAGGTAATCTCTTCATAGCTCCCCAGAAAGAGTGCTGCTAAACTGTGCTCACTCTACACCCTGCTCCCTGCAGTCTCTGTCAGCCCTTGTGTTTCCCATCCTCTCCATTATGGGGACCTGCAGCTCCATCCTGTACCTACAAGCTGCTGCTGCTGTGTTATCAGGGTTATACAGTTACTATACATTATATACCACATGCTGATTGCTATACTGTACAGTAACTTATATATAACATATCCAGCTGTTGTGTTATCAGGGTTATACAGTTACTATACATTATACACCACATGCTGCTATACTGTACAGTAACTTATATATCACATATCCAGCTGCTGCTGTGTTATCTGGGTTATACAGTTACTATACATTATACACCACATGCTGCTATACTATACAGTAACATATATCACATACCCAGCTGCTGTGTTATCAGGGTTATACAGTTACTATACATTATACACCACATGCTGATTGCTATACTGTACAGTAACTTATATATCACATATCCAGCTGCAGTGTTATCAGGGTTATACAGTTACTATACATTATACATCACATGCTGCTATACTGTACAGTAACTTATATATCACATATCCAGCTGCTGTGTTATCAGGGTTATACAGTTACTATACATTATATACCACATGCTGCTATACTGTACAGTAACTTATATATCACATATCCAGCTGCTGCTGTGTTATCAGGGTTATACAGTTACTATACATTATACACCACATGCTGCTATACTGTACAGTAATTTATATATCACATATCCAGCTGCTGCAGTGTTATCAGGGTTATACAGTTACTATACATTATATACCACATGCTGATTGCTATTCTGTACAGTAACTTATATATCACATATCCAGCTGCTGTGTTATCAGGGTTATACTGTTACTATACATTATACACCACATGCTGCTATACTGTACAGTAACATATATATCACATATCCAGCTGCTGCTGTGTTATCAGGGTTATACAGTTACTATACATTATATACCACATGCTGCTATACTGTACAGTAACTTATATATCACATATCCAGCTGCAGTGTTATCAGGGTTATACAGTTACTATACATTATATACCACATGCTGCTATACTGTACCGTAACTTATATATCACATATCCAGCTGCAGTGTTATCAGGGTTATACAGTTACTATACATTATATACTACATGCTGCTATACTGTACAGTAACATATATATCACATATCCAGCTGCTGCTGTGTTATCAGGGTCATACAGTTACTATACATTATACATCACATGCTGCTATACTGTACAGTAATTTATATATCACATATCCAGCTGCTGTGTTATCAGGGTTATACAGTTACTATACATTATACACCACATGCTGCTATACTGTACAGTAACTTATATATCACATATCCAGCTGCTATGTTATCAGGGTTATACAGTTACTATACATTATATACCACATGCTGCTATACTGTACAATAACTTATATATTACATATCCAGCTGCTGTGTTATCAGGGTTATACAGTTACTATACATTATATACCACATGCTGCTATACTGTACAATAACTTATATATTACATATCCAGCTGCTGTGTTATCAGGGTTATACAGTTACTATACATTATACACCACATGCTGATTGCTATACTGTACAGTAACTTATATATCACATATCCAGCTGCTGTGTTATCAGGGTTATACAGTTACTATACATTATACACCACATGCTGCTATACTGTACAGTAACTTATATATCACATATCCAGCTGCTGTGTTATCAGGGTTATACAGTTACTATACATTATACACCACATGCTGATTGCTATACTGTACAGTAACTTATATATCACATATCCAGCTGCTGCTGTGTTATCAGGGTTATACAGTAACTATACATTATACACCACATGCTGATTGCTATACTGTACAGTAACTTGTATATCACATATCCAGCTGCTGCAGTGTTATCAGGGTTATACAGTTACTATACATTATATACCACATGCTGATTGCTATACTGTACAGTAACTTATATATCATATCCAGCTTCTTTGTTATCAGGGTTATACAGTTACTATACATTATATACCACATGCTGCTATACTGTACAGTAACTTATATATCACATATCCAGCTGCTGTGTTATCAGGGTTATACAGTTACTATACATTATACACCACATGCAGCTATACTGTACAGTAACTTATATATCACATATCCAGCTGCTGTGTTATCAGGGTTATACAGTTACTATACATTATACACCACATGCTGCTATACTGTACAGTAATTTATATATCACATATCCAGCTGCTGCAGTGTTATCAGGGTTATACAGTTACTATACATTATATACCACATGCTGATTGCTATACTGTACAGTAACTTATATATCATATCCAGCTTCTGTGTTATCAGGGTTATACAGTTACTATACATTATATACCACATGCTGCTATACTGTACAGTAACTTATATATCACATATCCAGCTGCTGTGTTATCAGGGTTATACAGTTACTATACATTATACACCACATGCTGCTATACTGTACAGTAACTTATATATCACATATCCAGCTGCTGTGTTATCAGGGTTATACAGTTACTATACATTATACACCACATGCTGCTATACTGTACAGTAACTTATATATCACATATCCAGCTGCAGTGTTATCAGGGTTATACAGTTACTATACATTATACACCACATGCAGCTATACTGTACAAAAACTTATATATCACATATCCAGCTGCTGTGTTATCAGGGTTATACAGTTACTATATATTATATACCACATGCTGCTATACTGTACAGTAACTTATATATCACATATCCAGCTGCTGCTGTGTTATCAGGGTTATACAGTTACTATACACTATATACCACATGCTGCTATACTGTACAGTAACTTATATATCACATATCCAGCTGCTGTGTTATCAGGGTTATACAGTTACTATACATTATATACCACATGCTGCTATACTGTACAGTAACTTATATATCACATATCCAGCTGCTGCTGTGTTATGTGTGCTGATTATACAGTTACTATACATTATATACCACATGCTGATTGCTATACTGTACAGTAACTTACATATCACATATCCAGCTGCTGTGTTATCAGAGTTATACAGTTACTAAACATTATACATCACATGCTGCTATACTGTACAGTAACTTATATATCACATATCCAGCTGCTGCAGTGTTATCAGGGTTATACAGTTACTATACATTATACACCACATGCTGCTATACTGTACAGTAACTTATATATCACATATCCAGCTGCTGTGTTATCAGGGTTATACAGTTACTATACGTTATACACCACATGCTACTATACTGTACAGTAACTTATATATCACATATCCAGCTGCTGTGTTATCAGGGTTATACAGTTACTATACATTATACACCACATGCTACTATACTGTACACTTACTTATAATATCACATATCCAGCTGCTTCTCATTGTTTCATCTCTTCTACATGTTATTCAGAATAATAATCAGTATATTTGGGGGGTGGAACCAATTGTCTGCAGATCAGTGATTTCTTATGGGAACATTTGCTTTGGTCCCCGAACAGATTATGCTCCTAATCCAAGGCAATGCTGTATATATAATATAATGTATAAGTCCTGTATAGTATAATAATATAGATGTATAAGTCCTGTATAGTAATAATATAGATGTATAAGTCCTGTATAGTATAATATAGATGTATAATTCCTGTATAGTATAAGAATATAGATGTATAAGTCCTGTATAGTATAATAATATAGATGTATAAGTCCTGTATAGTAATAATATAGATGTATAAGTCCTGTATAGTATAATATAGATGTATAAGTCCTGTATAGTATAAGAATATAGATGTATAAGTCCTGTATAGTAATAATATAGATGTATAAGTCCTGTATAGTAATAATATAGATGTATAAGTCCTGTATAGTAATAATATAGATGTATAAGTCCTGTATAGTATAATATAGATGTATAAGTCCTGTATAGTATAATATAGATGTATAAGTCCTGTATAGTAATAATATAGATGTATAAGTCCTGTATAGTAATAATATAGATGTATAAGTCCTGTATAGTATAATAATATAGATGTATAAGTCCTGTATAGTAATAATATAGATGTATAAGTCCTGTATAGTAATAATATAGATGTATAAGTCCTGTATAGTAATAATATAGATGTATAAGTCCTGTATAGTATAATATAGATGTATAAGTCCTGTATAGTATAATAATATAGATGTATAAGTCCTGTATAGTAATAATATAGATGTATAAGTCCTGTATAGTATAATATAGATGTATAAGTCCTGTATAGTAATAATATAGATGTATAAGTCCTGTATAGTATAATAATATAGATGTATAAGTCCTGTATAGTAATAATATAGATGTATAAGTCCTGTATAGTATAATATAGATGTATAAGTCCTGTATAGTATAATAATATAGATGTATAAGTCCTGTATAGTATAATAATATAGATGTATAAGTCCTGTATAGTATAATAATATAGATGTATAAGTCCTGTATAGTATAATATAGATGTATAAGTCCTGTATAGTGTAATAATATAGATGTATAAGTCCTGTATAGTAATAATATAGATGTATAAGTCCTGTATAGTATAATATAGATGTATAAGTCCTGTATAGTATAAGAATATAGATGTATAAGTCCTGTATAGTATAATATAGATGTATAAGTCCTGTATAGTATAAGAATATAGATGTATAAGTCCTGTATAGTATAATATAGATGTATAAGTCCTGTATAGTATAATATAGATGTATAAGTCCTGTATAGTATAATATAGATGTATAAGTCCTGTATAGTATAATATAGATGTATAAGTCCTGTATAGTATAATATAGATGTATAAGTCCTGTATAGTATAATATAGATGTATAAGTCCTGTATAGTAATAATAATATAGATGTATAAGTCCTGTATAGTAATAATGTAGATGTATAAGTCCTGTATAGTATAATATAGATGTATAAGTCCTGTATAGTAATAATGTAGATGTATAAGTCCTGTATAGTATAAGAATATAGATGTATAAGTCCTGTATAGTATAATATAGATGTATAAGTCCTGTATAGTATATTTCGTGGCAGTTTTGCAGGATTTCAGCTCTGGAGATCATCAGACAGTTCTGAGTGGTTGTGACTATTTTCTTTTGCTGTATTTCAGACTACAGGACAGGGCCGTGCTTCACCCAGGTCAGCAACGAGATGTGCCAGGGTCAGGTTACCGGGATCGTCTGCACCAAGACTCTGTGCTGTGCCACCATTGGCCGTGCCTGGGGGCACCCATGTGAGATGTGCCCCGCTCAGCCACAACCCTGCCGCCGTGGCTACATCCCCAACATCCGCAGCGGAGCCTGCCAAGGTAAACGCCGTCATACTCGTCTGTAAAAAAAAGTCATTCCCTGTGCATAAATCAGTATATAGGACTTAGACCGCCATGGACGCTCCGCGGCCTGCGCCAATCCAGTCCCGCAAACACCGAGCAGTTATATCGGCTACTGAAGCTCTAGTGTCCATACACTGGATCCATTCATCCACAGTATGTTATCACTAGAGGAATGCTAATGTGTAGTCAGGGGCTTCCAGAAGAAGGGAGTGAGGGGCCCCTACCTCACAGTCCATGTACATAAAGCCGCCGGATAGCTACTGTCAGTCCTGGATAAAAAAGAAAGGTTCATTGCAGAGTAGGATTGTGACTCTCACATGCACAGAGGGTCCCGAGCCCCTGCCACACCAATACCCACCTCCCCCAAGCCTCTGCCGCACCAGTACTCACCTCCCTCAAGCACCTGAAGCTGCTGCACCAATACTCACCTCCCCGAGCGCCTGCCGCACCAATACTCACCTCCCTCAAGCACCTGAAGCTGCTGCACCAATACTCACCTCCCCGAGTGCCTGCCTCACCAATACTCACCTCCCTCAAGCACCTGAAGCTGCTGCACCAATACTCACCTCCCCGAGCGCCTGCCACACCAATACCCACCTCCCTCATGCACCTGAAGCTGCGGCACCGATACTCACCTCCCCAAGTGCCTGCCGCACCAATACTCACCTCCCTCAAGCACCTGAAGCTGCTGCACCAATACTTACCTCCCCAAGCGCCTGCCACACCAATACTCACCTCCCTCAAGCACCTGAAGCTGCTGCACCAATACTCACCTCCCCAAGCGCCTGCCGCACCAATACTCACCTCCCCAAGCGCCTGCCGCACCAATACTCACCTCCCTCAAGCACCTGAAGCTGCTGCACCAATACTCACCTCCCCGAGCGCCTGCCGCACCAATACTCACCTCCCTCAAGCACCTGAAGCTGCTGCACCAATACTCACCTCCCAGAGCGCCTGCCGCACCAATACTCACCTCCCTCAAGCATCTGAAGCTGCTGCACCAATACTTGCATTATAGCTACTGCCACTCCCGGATAAAAAAGAAAGGTTCCTTGCAGAGTAGGATTGTGACTCTCACATGCACAGAGGGTTTCTCCAGAAAATCACACCCATACGGGGTTGTCCCAGGATTTTCATGTCCTGTATAATTAATATCAATCTCTATGTAGCTGGAGTGGTATAAAAATACAGAAGAGTAATACTCACCCTCCACGAGTGCCTGCATATGCCGCACCAATACTCCCCTCCCTAAGCCCCTGCAGCCAGTGGCGGTCTTTGGCACCAAGCACCCCAAGCGATCGCTTGGGGCCCCCAACATCCATGGGGGCCCCCACGCCCCGCTCTTGTGCTCAAGACCGCTGGACAGGGCCGCTGCCCCGCTCGCTGCTGCCATCTGAACTGTAACTATGAGCACTCGTAATGAGCGCTCATAGTTACATGCAGCAGCACTGACAGGGCGGGAGACATTGGCCCCCTTCCTGTCAGTCACTCTTGTGGCCGCAGGAAGGGTTTTCCCTGCGGTCACAAGTGGCAGCTTTGTCCTTGTGGTGCCGGCGCTCCAGTGACATCACTGGAGCATTGGCGCCAGGACAAGGGGAGTGCGGTCTCTTGTGATCGCAGGGAAAACCCTTCCTGCGGCCACAAGAGTGAAGAGAAGAGGAGACGCCCGGACCCAGGTGAGTATAAGTGTTTATTTTATTGTGTTATATACTATATGGGAGGGGGAGCACACAGGGGTCTGTTTAACTGGGGGAGCGCACAGCGGGGGTCTATATAAATGGGGGGAGCACACAGTGGGGCTATATAACAGGGGGAGCACACAGGGGGGCTATAGACTACTGGGGCTTCACAGAGGGGTCTATATACTACTGGGGGCAGCACACAGGGGGTCTATATACTACTTGGGGCAGCAGAATGGGGTCTATATACAACTTGGAGAGCACACAGGAGGACTACACTCACCGGCCACTTTATTAGGTACACCTGTTTAACTGCACGTTACCACTTAATTTCTAATCAGCCAATCACATGGCGGCATCTCAGTGCATTTAGGCATGTAGACATGGTCAAGACAATCTCCTGCAGTTCAAACCGAGCATCAGTATGGGGAAGAAAGGTGATTTGAGGGCCTTTGAACGTGGCATGGTTGTTGGTGCCAGAAGGGCTGGTCTGAGTATTTCAGAAACTGCTGATCTACTGGGATTTTCACGCACAACCATCTCTAGGGTTTACAGAGAATGGTCCGAAAAAGAAAAACCATCCAGTGAGCGGCAGTTCTGTGGGCGGAAATGCCTTGTTGATGCCAGAGGTCAGAGGAGAATGGGCAGACTGGTTCCAGCTGATAGAAAGGCAACAGTGACTCAAATAGCCAAGCGTTACAGCCAAGGTAGGCCGAAGAGCATCTCTGAGCGCACAGTACGGCCAACTCTGAGGCAGATGGGCTACAGCAGCAGAAGACCACACCGGGGGCCACTCCGCTCAGCTAAGAACAGGAAACTGAGGCTACAATGTGCACAAGCTCATCGAAATTGGACAGTAGAAGATTGGAAAAACGTTGCCTGGTCTGATGAGTCTCGATTTCTTCTGCGACATTCGGATGGTAGGGTCAGAATTTGGCGTCAACAACATGAAAGCATGGATCCATCCTGCCTTGTATCAACGGTTCAGGCTGGTGGTGGGGGTGTCATGGTGTGGGGAATATTTTCTTGGCACTCTTTCGGCCCCTTGGTACCAATTGAGCATGGTTACAACGCCACAGCCTACCTGAGTATTGTTGCTGACCATGTCCATCCCTTTATGACCACAATGGACCCAACATCTGATGGCGACTTTCAGCAGGATAATGCGCCATGTCATAAAGCTAGAATCATCTCAGACTGGTTTCTTGAACATGACAATGAGGTCACTGTACTCCAATGGCCTCCACAGTCACCAGATCTCAATCCAATAGAGCATCTTTGGGATGTGGTGGAACGGGAGATTGGCATCATGGATGTGCAGCCGACAAATCTGCGGCAACTGTGTGATGTCATCATGTCACTATGGACCAAAATCTCTGAGGGAGCTTCCAGCACCTTGTTGTATCTATGCCACCAAGAATTGGGGCAGTTCTGAAGGCAAAGGAGGGTCCAACCCGTTACTAGCATGGTGTACCTAATAAAGTGGCCAGTGAGTGTATATCCAAGTGGGGAGCACACAGGGGGGCTATATACCACTGGGGGAGCACACAGGGGTCTATATAATACTGGGGGAACAAACAGGGGGTCTATATACTACTGGTGGGGCACACAGGGGGTCTATATACTACTGGGGGAACATACAGGGGGTCTATATACTACTTGTGAGGCACACAGGTGGTCTATATATAACTGGGGGAGCACACAGGGGTCTGTATACTACTGGGGCAGCACACAAGGGGTCTATATAATGCTGGTGGGGCACACAGGGGGTCTATATACTACTGGGGGAACCACACAGGGGGTTTATATACTACTGGGGGAGCACACATGGGTCTATTTCCAAGTGGGGGAGCACACAGAAGGTCTATATCCAAGTGGGGGAGCACACAGGGGGGGCTAAATACCCCTGAGGGAGCACACAGGGGGCCTATATACTAGTGGGGGAGCAGACAGGGGGTATATACAACTGGGGGCAGCACACAGAGGGTCTATATACAACTGGGGCAGCACACAGGAGGCTATATATAACTGGGGGAACACACAGGGGTCTATATACTACTGGGGGCAGGACACAAGGGGTATATACTATTGGGGGCAGCACACAAGGAGTAAATATTACTGGCGGTAGCACACAAGGGGTATATACTACTGGGGGCAACACAAAGCGGTCGATTTTTTTTTTGGAACACGTGTTGAGGGGGGGGGGGGGGGCCCAGACATAACTTTGCTTGGGGCCCCAGAAATGCCAAGACCGCCCCTGCCTGCAGCTGCCACACCAATACTCACTTCCCCAGAGCGTCTGCACCTGCTGCTCCCATACTCGCCTCCCCCGAGCCCCTGCAGCTGCCACACCCATACTCCCTTTCCCCGAGCACCTAAAGCTGTTGCACCAATAATCACCTCCCCGAGCCCCTGCAGCTACCGCACCAATACTCCCCTTTCCCGAGCACCTAAAGCTTGTGCACCAATACTCACCTTCCCCGAACCCCTGCAGCTGCTGCACAAATACTCGCCTCCTCTGAGCACCTGAAGCTACCGCCCCAGTACTCCCCTTCCCCGAGCATCTAAAGCCGTTGCAACAATATTCACCTCCCCCGAGCGCCTGCAGCTGCTGCACCAGTACTCCCAGTTCCCACTCTGCTTCACCGCTTCCTATTCTCCCTGGCATCCACTCAGCACCGCTGCTTCCTGCTGTCCCTGGTGCCTGCTCTGCCAGCCACCTGGTGAGGGGGAACAACACCTTGTGCAGTGACTGGCGGAGCAGGGCAGTTCTTGTGAGGATGTCACATCACCAGGAACCAGGGATATGAGTACAGCGCCGTTATTTTTACACCTACTGTGTAATGAAATGAGAAAGAACAAATAGCATAATCTGGTGGCACTCTAATCTGATGACGCTCTAATCTGGTGGCACTCTAATCTGATAACGCTCTAATCTGGTGGCACTCTAATCTGATAACGCTCTAATCTGGTGGCACTCTAATCTGATGACACTCTAATCTGGTGGCCATTACACGCCATGGAGAGGCCATTACAGTGTAGAGTCTGCCTCGATATTCACCTTATTGTTGTTTTTAACTATTTTCCTGTCTGTGGTGGGTCTGTATCTTGCTGTTGCAGTGAGCTGTTGCATTTTTCTGTGTTTTTGTGTGATTAAAATACACAGTTGGGAGATGTGCGGCCACTCGTACACCCAGATCTGCCAGTGGGCCGGCTACCTATTTCTTGATCAAAGATGTTGCAACGTGCCTGATACGGGGGAGCTGCCAGACACGATTGTGATGTCCGGCAGCCTCTGATTGCCACTCGCTCTCCTTCTAGCACAGTGATTGCCACTCGCTCTCCTTCTAGCACAGTGATTGCCGCTCGCTCTCCTTCTAGCCCAGTGATGGCCGCTCGCTCTCCTTCTAGCCCAGTGATGGCCGCTCGCTCTCCTTCTAGCCCAGTGATGGCCGCTCACTCTCCTTCTAGCCCAGTGATGGCCGCTCGCTCTCCTTCTAGCACAGTGATTGCCGCTCGCTCTCCTTCTAGCCCAGTGATTGCCGCTCGCTCTCCTTCTGGAACAGGGATCACCGCTCGCTCTCCTAGCCCAGTGATGGCCGCTCGCTCTCCTTCTAGCACAGTGATTGCCGCTCGCTCTCCTTCTTGCCCAGTGATTGCAGCTCGCTCTCCTTCTGGCACAGGGATCGCCGCTCGCTCTCCTTCTGGCACAGGGATCGCCGCTCGCTCTCCTTCTGGCACAGGGATCGCCGCGCGCTCTCCTTCTAGAACAGGGATCGCCGCGCGCTCTCCTTCTAGCACAGTGATTGCCGCTCGCTCTCCTTCTAGCACAGTGATTGCTGCTCGCTCTCCTTCTAGCCCAGTGATGGCCGCTCGCTCTTCTTCTAGCACAGGGATTACCACTCGCTCTCCTTCTGGCCAGTGATTGCCGCTCGCTCTCCTTCTGGCACAGGGATCGCCGCTCGCTCTCCTAGCCCAGTGATGGCCGCTCGCTTTCCTTCTAGCACAGGGATCGCCGCTCACTCTCCTTCTGGCACAGGGATCGCCGCTCGCTCTCCTTCTGGCACAGGGATCGCCGCTCGCTCTCCTTCTGGCACAGGGATCGCCGCTCGCTCTCCTTCTGGCACAGGGATCGCCGCTCGCTCTCCTTCTGGTACAGGGATCGCCGCTCGCTCTCCTTCTGGCACAGGGATCGCCGCTCGCTCTCCTTCTGGCACAGGGATCGCCGCTCGCTCTCTTTCTGGCACAGGGATCGCCGCTCGCTCTCCTTCTGGCACAGGGATCGCCGCTCGCTCTCCTTCTGGCACAGGGATCGCCGCTCGCTCTCCTTCTGGCACAGGGATCGCCGCTCGCTCCCCCCCAACTAATCTCTAAGCCTTCTAATGTAGTCATAGCTGCGAGCGCTCGGCAGGAGAGCTGACAGGTAAAGGGATATTTGCAGGACCCAGGAGGCCGCCGAATGCTGCACATGATGGCGGCTCAGGGGCCCAGTGTATGCAGGAGCATCTCACCGGGACCCCTGATGCCACAGGCCCCATAACAGTCACCATGGCCGTTACAGGGGTAGTTTCTGCAGATCTGGAATGTAATATAATGTAATATAATGGTGCCCGAGGCAGCAGCCACCCTGATTATTAAAGGACAACTCCGGTGTCAGGAAAAAGAAAAAAACATACACAGACACAGACCCTATACTCTCCATCCCTCGAGTCAATCGCCATTCAAAAATCCCGCCGGTCCCCATCAACCCCGTCCGCTTCTTCAGACCTTCTTTAGTTCCGGGTTTCCATGGCATGAATGAGAGCGAAAAGGCTGCCGATGCGCGTACGCTGCCAATCAGAGCTGAGCAAGCTGGAAGCCATGTGATGCATTCCAGCCAATGAAAAGGCTTCTGGTGCGCACACATCGGCAGCTTTTCCGCTCCCATTTATTCCAAAGGAAGACGGGGAAGGAGAGGAAGACCCGGCCTCCCCCTGCTGTGACATCATCACAAAATGGCGGCGGGAGAAGAGGACGGGGTCGACAGAAAATGGGTAAGTATAGGTTATTTTACTTCCGGGCGGGGGGCAGGGTCAGGGTTGGAAAAGAGGGGTAACGGCTCCAGGCAGGTGACTAACACACTGTTAGAAATGTGACTTTGCGCTCCTCAGTCCGTGCCGGGCGGCCGAGGAAGCGCTGAATTTCTGTCTGTGTTTGCACTGAATGAACTGTGTTTTACTTTCTAGCCACACCTACCTTGCCTGTCAGACTTCTGGCAGTGCAGGGGTTACTGCACTGCTAGATCTGTTCAGCTGAGCTTGGTGCTGGGATCAGGGCTGCTCCAATCAGCTGCCGGACCTGGTCTCTGATCCTGGATAATAAGCAGTCAGCTCCTCATTTCCCTGCTGGTTATTAGTTGTTACTAGTCCCAGCTCCCCTGCTCCTTTCCCAGCATTCCCTGTCCTTATCCCCTTGCTATTGCTCTGCCCGTGTTCTGACCTCTTGCCTGACATTTGACTATCCGCTCTCCTTCTGATTTTGTACTGCGTTGTCTGTTTGGTTTTGACCCTGCTAGTTGACTATCCTCCATTGTGTTTTGTTTGTCTGTCTACGATTTGTGTATTCACCTACGCAGTGTAGGGACCGACTCCGTGGTTGTCCGCGACCGTTTAGGGTCGACTGAGGCAAGTAGGCAGGTGACAGTGGGTGGGTTCAGATCTAGGGCCCACTGTCTCTTGTCTTGTCTATGCCTGCCAGTCATGACAGAATAGCCAGCCTCTAAAAAAAAAAATAAAAAAAAATGTTTTTTTTTTCTTTTGCGGATCATCATGGATCCTGTGAAAGCTCTGGTTGAGCAAATGCAAGGTCTGAACAGGCTAGTTCAGAATCTTGCACAACAGGTGCAGGAGCAGGAGTCCACACCACGGCAAGTGACCATGACCGCGGCTATGCCTCTGGAACCTCCGATTCTGCTCCCCGAAAAATTTAAAGGGGACAGGAAGGCCTTCAGGATCATCAAGGAAGGTTGCGAATTATTTTTTCGTTTACGTCCCCGCTCTTCAGGAGATGAAACCCAAAGAGTCGGCATTGTCATGTCTCTCTTGCAGGGTCCTCCTCAGGAGTGGGCTTTTTCGTTACCCCCTGATTCTATGGAATTATCTTCAGTGGACCAATTTTTTGATGCCCTGGGTTTACTATATGATGACCCAGACAGAACCGCTGTGGCAGAGCGACAGCTGACTTCTCTGCGACAGGGTAAGAGACCTGTAGAGGAGTACTGTGCAGAATTCCGTCAGTGGTCTGTTCCTTCAGGGTGGAACGATCCAGCATTGAGGTGTCAATTTAGGATGGGGTTGTCTGACCAACTTAAGGACCTATTAGTGGTGTACCCTACCCCTGACACGTTAGAAGGGACTATGACATTGGCAATAAGGGTTGACAGGAGACTCAGAGACAGACGTGGGGAAAAGAGCGCCTCTGATGCTTCTAAATCTCTTTCTTTCCCTAACTCTACTCCTAAGTCTAATCCTTCTGTTCCTCTGTTGTCACAAGAAGACCCCATGCAACTAGGTGCTGCTGACACCCAGACCTGACGAGCTCTTCGGCTACAGCACAATCTCTGCCTGTACTGTGGCAAGTCTGGTCACTGGGTGAAAGAATGTCCATCCAAGTCTGGTCACTGGGTGAAAGAATGTCCATCCAAGCCTGGTCACTGGGTGAAAGAAGGTCCATCCAAGCCTGGTCACTGGGTGAAAGAATGTCCATCCAAGCCTGGTCACTGGGTGAAAGAATGTCCATCCAAGCCTGGTCACTGGGTGAAAGAATGTCCATCCAAGCCTGGTCACTGGGTGAAAGAAGGTCCATCCAAGCCTGGTCACTGGGTGAAATGTCCATCCAAGCCTGGTCACTGGGTGAAAGAATGTCCATCCAAGTCTGGTCACTGGGTGAAAGAAGGTCCATCCAAGTCTGGTCACTGGGTGAAAGAAGGTCCATCCAAGCCTGGTCACTGGGTGAAATGTCCATCCAAGTCTGGTCACTGGGTGAAAGAATGTCCATCCAAGTCTGGTCACTGGGTGAAAGAAGGTCCATCCAAGTCTGGTCACTGGGTGAAAGAAGGTCCATCCAAGTCTGGTCACTGGGTGAAAGAAGGTCCATCCAAGTCTGGTCACTGGGTGAAAGAAGGTCCATCCAAGCCTGGTCAACCGGCGAAAAGACTCCAGCGTCTGAGTGACTGTCGAGGGAGTCACTCAGGCGCACAGGTACCTCTAGAAAATAAGAACAAATTGATGTTGCCCATCTCGTTGTTTTTAGGTAATAAGTGTATTTCTGGGTATGCTCATGTGGATTCTGGAGCTTCTGCCAATTTTATTAGTTCTGCATTTTGGTCATGCTTGGGAATTTGCCCTCTTCTGCTTAAATGTCCATTAACTATTACTGGTGCTGATTTTACCCCTTTGGCCCGGGGTAACATCCGGTACATCACTCCGCATCTTGAGGTGCAAATTGGATCAGTTCACAAAGAAAATCTTGATTTTCTGGTTATGGATAACTTATCCTCTGACATTATTTTGGGTTTGCCCTGGTTGGACCAGCATAATCCTGTGTTTGACTGGTCTAACAGGGAATTGATTAAATGGGGGCCAAATTGTGCTTCTCATTGTATTGCGCTGAATGTCACAGATTGTTCTCTTATGGAGGGAGCAATTCCTGAGTAGGAACGACCTACTAGTCTAAAGGCCCTGCAACGATTTTTAGGATTTGCCAATTATTATAGAAAATTTATTAAAGGCTTCTCAGTCATTGCCAAACCACTGTCTGACTTAACCAGAAAAGGAGCTGATCTTGTGAACTGGAGTCCCGAAGCTGTACAGGCATTTGGACAGTTGAAAAAACTGTTTTTCTGAGGCCCCAGTGCTTATTCAGCCGGATTTAGATCAGCCATTTATCATCGAGGTAGATGCTTCAGAAGTGGGGGTTGGAGCGGTCCTCTCACAAGGTTCCGAGACCCTCACTAATCTTAGACCTGTAGCCTATTTTTCAAGGAAGTTCTCTAAAACTGAGTGTAATTATGACATTGGTAACAGGGAGTTGTTGGCCATTAAATGGGCCTTTGATGAGTGGAGACACTTCCTTGAAGGGGCTAAACATAAGATCAGGGTTTTAACTGATCATAAAAATCTCTTATACCTTGATAAAGCTAAGCGCCTTACTCCTCGACAGGCAAGGTGGGCGTTATTTTTTACCAGGTTCCATTTTGAAATTACCTTCCGTCCGGGTTCTAAGAATGTCCGAGCGGATGCTCTGTCTCGCAGCTTTGAGGCCAGCAATGCCCCCAGCGAAGAACCTGAGACTATTTTAGCACCAGGTGTGGTCGTTGCCACCCTCCAACCTGACCTTGCCGCCCAGGTGGTAGATTCACAATCCCTAGCCCCTAGGAACATCCCGGAGGGAAAACTCTTTGTACCCCCCAACCTTCGACTCAGAGTTCTTGAAGAGACCCACTGTTCAGTTTTAGCAGGTCACCCGGGCATTGCTGGCACAAAGTATCTGCTCTCACGGTATTATTGGTGGCCGTCTTGGGCCAGAGATACTAAACTGTTTGTTGAGGCCTGTGAGGTCTGTGCCAGGTCCAAGGTTCCTCATAGATTACCTGAAGGTCTTCTACATCCTCTCCCTTTGCCTAAGAGACCCTGGACCCACATTTCAATGGATTTTATCACTGACTTGCCATCTTCAAAAGGGAAGACTGTTATCTGGGTCGTAACTGATAGATTTTCTAAAATGTGCCATCTGATTCCCCTTAAGAAACTCCCTAATGCACGTACGTTAGCATCTCTGTTCATCAATCACATTTTACGACTTCATGGGGTTCCAGAGAACGTTGTGTCTGATAGAGGGGTGCAGTTTGTCTCTAAGTTCTGGAGGGAGTTCTGTGGTCGATTGGGGACTTCATTGGCATTTTCATCTGCCTTCCATCCTCAGACTAATGGGCAGACTGAAAGAGTCAACCAATCATTAGAACAATTTCTAAGATGCTTTGTTTCTAGTGCCCAGGACAAATGGAAGGAGTATTTGTCCTTGGCAGAATTCGCCCTCAATAATAGAGAAAATCATTCTACCAAAATGTCGCCGTTTTTCTGCAATTATGGTTTTAATCCGAGGTTTTCATCTGCGCATGCTGCTGAATCTGTTAACCCGTCAGCTGAAAAAAACCTATAGAAGACTGTGCACAGTCTGGGCCCAAGCTCTTGAGAACTTGGTTAAAGCCCAGGAATTATCGAAAAAACAAGCTAACAAAAGACGCATATCTGGCCCAGAATACCTAGTGGGTGACAAGGTGTGGCTTTCCACCAAAAACTTGAAACTTAGGGTTCCGTCTGGAAAACTGGCACCCAAATACATTGGGCCATATGTCATCACTGAGATAATTAACCCTGTTTCTTTCAGGTTGCAATTGCCAAGAGTCATGAAAATTCATAATGTGTTCCATAAGGCTCTATTGAAAAGGTATATCACTCCTGTGTTGCCGTCTATTCCTCCAGATCCCCTGGTCATTCAAGGGGAGCTTGAGTTTGAAATTGAGAAAATTCTGGACTCTCGCCGGGTGCAGAACTCCGTTCAATACCTCATTCATTGGAAGGGGTTCGGCCCGGAAGAACGGACTTGGGTGGCAAGCCGAGATGTCCACGCTCCCCGTCTCATTAGACAATTTCATAATTGTAACCCCTCTAAGCCTCGTCCTTTGAGTGAGGGTCCTGAGGCCCCTCATAAGAGGGGGGGTACTGTTAGGAATGTGACTTTGCGCTCCTCAGTCCGTGCCGGGCGGCCGAGGAAGCGCTGAATTTCTGTCTGTGTTTGCACTGAATGAACTGTGTTTTACTTTCTAGCCACACCTGCCTTGCCTGTCAGACTTCTGGCAGTGCAGGGGTTACTGCACTGCTAGATCTGTTCAGCTGAGCTTGGTGCTGGGATCAGGGCTGCTCCAATCAGCTGCTGGACCTGGTCTCTGATCCAGGATAAAAAGCAGCCAGATCCTCACTTCCCTGCTGGCTATTAGTTGTTACTAGTCCCAGCTCCCCTGCTCCTTTCCCAGCATTCCCTGTCCTTATCCCCTTGCTATTGCTCTACCCGTATTCTGACCTCTTGCCTGACATTTGACTATCCGCTCTCCTTCTGATTTTGTACTGCGTTGTCTGTTTGGTTTTGACCCTGCTAGTTGACTATCCTCCATTGTGTTTTGTTTGTCTGTCTACGTTTTGTGTATTCACCTACGCAGTGTAGGGACCGACTCCGTGGTTGTCCGCGACCGTTTAGGGTCGACTGAGGCAAGTAGGCAGGTGACAGTGGGTGGGTTCAGATCTAGGGCCCACTGTCTTTTGTCTTGTCTATGCCTGCCAGTCATGACACACACATTACTAATTTATAAAACTGTAATGTGTGTTAGTTAAGAGGGAAAAAGACCTGCGGGAGTTGTCCTTTAACGCTGCGGACGCTTGTAGACAACGTCACACCGCAGCTGCTGAGATTTCAGCATTTTCCAGGTTTATTTAGAACAATCGCCATAATACAAGAGAACAAAGAGCGAATGACAGGAAGAGGCAACAAGCGGGGGCGGAGGGGTCAGAGGTCACCAGAGACCGATAGAGACGTCCCTGGGGGCCGAACATCCTCTGCTCTCCGTCCAGAAGGCACAATGGGCCGCGCCAAGGGACGCCAACGTCCTGTGTAATATGTAACATGTGTGTGGCCATTATATTATTATTATATAGTCATTATCTTCTCTAATAATCCCACTAATATGTAACATGTCTGCAGTCACTATTATTATTATTATTATTAGTAGTAGTTATTATTATTCATACAGTAGTCATTATCTAATAATCCCTCTATGACCCAGGTGACCCTGTGCGGTAATGTTGGCGCTATAAACCACTAATTCTGCTTATAATATTTGAAGTCATTGCCATATCCAGTAAATACCCTAGAAACCAGGTGGGATTAGTGTTTATTAGTGTTATGGCGCTCGGTGCTCTTTCGTTCCTGTTAGGGGGTCCCCCACTATTATGTGGTGTCCCACCACTGTGGTTCTTTTTCTTTTCTTTTATGTTTTATACACCTGTCCAAAAAGAAGTTATTTTATTGTCCACCACTAGATGTCAGTATTGTATATGTCTGAGTATTGCACAGCTGTAGTTACTAATGGGTTACTGGTTTTCTCCTGTACCACATGGATCTGTGCACCAATGAGAGCTGTTCTTTCTCTTAACCTATCTCTATCTTTCTATCCTTGCACACTCACATCTCCCCACCAATCCCAGGGAAGTTCATTGAGGTCCCTGTAGGAGGAGTTTTACACTGGTGGGAGGAAGTAGAAGTAGCTCAGTCCTAGTCAGGTTCCTATGCAGAGACAAGACAAGACAAGACAGTCCCTGCTGTAGTCAAGCTGGGCCCTGACTTATGCTGTAGTTACTAATGGGTTACTGGTTTTCTCCTGTACCCCATGCCAGGTCCCCTATCAGGGACAGAAGAACAAGTCCAGTGTAGTCTGAGGTGTGATAGTGAACAGACGCACATGGGAAGCAAGAGCACTAACAATAATAATAATTATAAATATAATAATTATAAATATAATTCTGGGGCACATACATAGAACAACCTCAGACATTACAGAGATACATATAATTCTCCATCCATGAGGAGTGAGGTCCCTGCTGGCATGCATCAGCTTACAGACTATCAGGAGGGGGGGGGAGACAGAATGGCAGAGGGGCGAAGTGCATCATTGTTCTTATAGTAGAAAAGATAGGGGTGCACAGCAGGACTGGGTGGTGCTGGTTACGGATGGATCTTCATCCAAATATAATCCAATATAAAGACTCCGTAGCACTCGTTTTCATATGCAAAGTGTTCAGACGTTTATTTACAGCGTGAAAAAAGGCAAGGCCAGGAAATATACAATCATTGCGAAATACTTTGGGTTATGGCGACAGTGGACGTTTCGACCCTGTCCAGGGTCTTTCTCAACGTCGCCAGGTGTGTAGAGGGGCGATGCGCTCCTGGCGCTGGTCTGTGGCGTATCAAGCGCTGTGTCATCATTGTTCTTATCACTCTCTTCTTGAAAGCAGCCCCTCTATACACTATGCAGTGCTGGTCGCACACTTTGGGTCCTATTCCACAGTAACGATAATCGGACGGATCGGCCCCATTTGGCCCGATTCGGCCGATTATCGTTCGGAGAAATGGAGAGAACGATCAGCCGATGATCGTGTCATCGGCTGATCGTTCATTTAGGGCCAGACCTAAAATCATCGTTCCCCCACCGCACATCGCTACGGTGGAATAGCGGTGCGCAGCGGGCGACCAACAATTTGACAAGCAGCAGCAGCATCATACATTACCTGTCCAGGATTCTTCTCCGCGCAGTCTTCGTCCCCGGGTCCCGCGCGCTCTATCTTCAGAATGGATTGTCAGCTGACGGAGCGCTCAGCCAATCACAGGCCGGGACCGCCGCGGCCTGTGATTGGCTGAGTGTGGCCTGTCAGCTGACCAGCCATTCTGAAGATAGAGCACGTGAGTAGATAGAGTTGTGGACCCCAGTGATCGGCTGTAACTGCAGCTGGAGTCATTAGGCAGATTACACAGCACAGATGAGGTGTCTGGCTTCCTGACCAGCTCCACCAGCAGCAGCAGTCGGGGGCCCCCCTAACAAGGTGAGAATCCCCCTTTAGGCTGACTTACTGAAATCTGTCAGTATCATTTGCAGGACTTGTCATCATATCCTGAGGTCCTCGCCGGCAGTAACGCTCAGCTAAGTGTTCTACAAAGTGTTCATAGCCTATGATTAGAAGCCGCTCCTTCCTCCAGACGGGTTTCTTCATCCAGTAGTTGTTACTATTCCTGTGCTTTTCTCCAGACGGGTTTCTTCATTTAGTTGTTACTATTCCCGTGCTTTTCCCAGACGGGTTTCTTCATCCAGTAGTTGTTACTATTTCTACGCTTTTCTCCAGACGGGTTTCTTCATCCAGTAGTTGTTACTATTCCCGTGCTTTTCTCCAGACGGGTTTCTTCATCCAGTAGTTGTTACTATTCCTGTGCTTTTCTTCAGACGGGTTTCTTCATTTAGTTGTTACTATTCCCGTGCTTTTCCCAGACGGGTTTCTTCATCCAGTAGTTGTTACTATTCCCGTGCTTTTCTCCAGACGGGTTTCTTCATCCAGTAGTTGTTACTATTCCCGTGCTTTTCTCCAGACGGGTTTCTTCATCCAGTAGTTGTTACTATTCCCGTGCTTTTCCCCAGACGGGTTTCTTCATCCAGTAGTTGTTACTATTCCCGTGCTTTTCCCCAGACGGGTTTCTTCATCCAGTAGTTGTTACTATTCCCGTGCTTTTCCCCAGACGGGTTTCTTCATCCAGTAGTTGTTACTATTCCCGTGCTTTTCTCCAGACGGGTTTCTTCATCCAGTAGTTTCTGTAGGAAGCCAAGTCTAGCCCATCTTCTTGTAGAAAGGATTGAAGGGAATTTATACACATAAGGATGGTGAGGACCGGCCGATGTCTTCTCCTTCCCGCCATTATTTTGTCTCTGTAACAGCCGGGCACTCACCCATCTACAGGAGCTGCGGATTACAGAGGAGGCCATGTGCATGTATATAGAACATAGAAACATAGAAGATTGTCGGCAGAAAAAGACCACTGGGTCCATCTAGTCGGCCCTTTTAGTATTTTCTTTCTTATTATCTTAGGATGGATATATGTCTATCCCAGGTGTGTTTAAATTCTGTTATTGTAGATTTACCAACCACCTCTGCTGGAAGTTTGTTCCAGGTATCTACTACTCCTTCAGTAAAATAATATTTTCTCACATTGCTTCTGATCTTTCCCCCAGATAACCCCTCACTGTCTCCTCTTGTTCTTGAGCTCAGTTTTTTACTAAAAACATTTCCCTCCTGAACCTTATTTAGTCCTGTAACATATATAAAGGTTTCCATCATGTCCTCCCTTTCCCTTCTTCCCCCTGTAACATATATAAAGGTTTCCATCATGTCCTCCTTTCCCTTCTTCCTCCTGTAACGTATATAAAGGTTTCCATCATGTCCTCCCTTTCCCTTCTTCCTCCTGTAACATATATAAAGGTTTCCATCATGCCCTCCCTTTCCCTCCTTCCTCCTCCTGTAACATATATAAAGGTTTCCATCATGCCCTCCCTTTCCCTCCTTCCTCCTCCTGTAACATATATAAAGGTTTCCATCATGTCCTCCTTTCCCTTCTTCCTCCTGTAACGTATATAAAGGTTTCCATCATGTCCTCCCTTTCCCTTCTTCCTCCTGTAACATATATAAAGGTTTCCATCATGCCCTCCCTTTCCCTCCTTCCTCCTCCTGTAACATATATAAAGGTTTCCATCATGTCTCCCCTTTCCCTTCTTCCTCCTGTAACATATATAAAGGTTTCCATCATGTCCTCCTTTCCCTTCTTCCTCCAGTAACATATATAAAGGTTTCCATCATGTCCTCCCTTTCCCTTCTTCCTCCTGTAACATATATAAAGGTTTCCATCATGTCCTCCCTTTCCCTTCTTCCTCCTGTAACATATATAAAGGTTTCCATCATCTCCTCCCTTTCCCTTCTTCCTCCTGTAACATATATAAAGGTTTCCATCATGCCCTCCCTTTCCCTCCTTCCTCCTCCTGTAACATATATAAAGGTTTCCATCATGTCCTCCCTTTCCCTTCTTCCTCCTGTAACATATATAAAGGTTTCCATCATGTCCCCCCCTTTCCCTTCTTCCTCCTGTAACATATATAAAGGTTTCCATCATGTCTCCTCCCTTTCCCTTCTTCCTCCTGTAACATATATAAAGGTTTCCATCATGTCCTCCCTTTCCCTTCTTCCTCCTGTAACATATATAAAGGTTTCCATCATGTCCTCCCTTTCCCTTCTTCCTCCTGTAACATATATATAAGTTTCCATCATGTTCCTCCTTTCCCTTCTTCCTCCTGTAACATATATAAAGGTTTCCATCATGTCCTCCTTTCCCTTCTTCCTCCTGTAACATATATAAAGGTTTCCATCATGTCCCCCCTTTCCCTTCTTCCTCCTGTAACATATATAAAGGTTTCCATCATGTCCTCCCTTTCCCTTCTTCCTCCTGTAACATATATAAAGGTTTCCATCATGTCCTCCCTTTCCCTTCTTCCTCCTGTAACATATATAAAGGTTTCCATCATGTCCCCCCTTTCCCTTCTTCCTCCTGTAACATATATAAAGGTTTCCATCATGTCTCCTCCCTTTCCCTTCTTCCTCCTGTAACATATATAAAGGTTTCCATCATGTCCTCCCTTTCCCTTCTTCCTCCTGTAACATATAAAGGTTTCCATCATGTCCTCCCTTTCCCTTCTTCCCCCAGACTATACAGATACAAATCCTTCAGTCTTTCCTGATATGGTTTATACCTCGCACCCTCCACCATTTTTGTAGCCGTCTTTGGACCCGTTCTATTTTATCAATGTCCTTTGTTAGATGACGTCTCCAGAACAGGACACAGTATCCAGATGTGATGTCACCAGAGCTCTATACAGCGGGATCACAATCTCCTCTTCCTACTGGTTATACCTCTAGCTATAATCCCCAGCATACCGTTATATATATATATATATATATATACACCCCAGCATACCACTATATATATACACCCCAGCATACCATTATATATATACACCCCAGCATACCATTATATATATATATATACAGCCCAGCATACCATTATATATATATATATATATACACCCCAGCATACCATTATATATATACCCCAGCATACCATTATATATATATACAGCCCAACATACCATTATACATATATACACCCCAGCATACCATTATATATATATATATATATATATATATATACAGCCCAGCATATCATTATATATATACAGCCTAGTATACCATTATATATATACAGCCTAGTATACCATTATATATATATACAGCCCAGCATACCATTATATATATACACCCCAGCATACCATTATATATATATATATATATACAGCCCAGCATACCATTATATATATATATATATATATATACACCCCAGCATACCATTATATATATACCCCAGCATACCATTATATATATATACAGCCCAACATACCATTATACATATATACACCCCAGCATACCATTATATATATACAGCCTAGCATACCATTATATATATACAGCCTAGTATACCATTATACATATATACAGCCCAGCATATCATTATATATATATATATATATATATATATATATATATTGTGAGACACTGAAGGGGTTAATCCTGGATGGTCGCTATGTTTCGCCTGTGTTCAGCTATTACACCTACTAGGACTGAGGGAAGTTCATGTCTCACTATCTGAGACATGGAAAAACCAGGGATGTGAGGGGATGTATTGATAAAGTGTGTTTGGGCCTGGTTTTTAGGGATGGGTGGCAGGCTTGGTAGTGGGGCAGGAATGGATGGCAGGCTTGGTAGTGGGGCTGTCCATTCCACCTCCTCCACTCCAGATATTGTTTGGCGTCGGGCAGCACAGGTGCTCGGGCTGGATCATCAGCAGTTCCATATAGGGTTGCAGAGCCATGGACAGAGAGAGGCCGGGGGCAGCTGAGAGTGCTGGAAGGCGGCAGCCTCAGGAGAAGCTGTATACCTGACCAAGGTAAATACTGGACTGCATACAATGTGTTATGTTCGTGCGACTGCAGCTAGTGGTCGCGTATAGACAGGGCCGGCTTCTGTTTAGTTAGTGCTGGACAAGCAGAGGTTATTTTGTGTTCTGCCTAAAGCCAAGGCTGTTTATTTGTTTTCTTGTATTGGAGAATAAACGCAGGCAAAGCCGGGACTGGGACTTCATTCGTTTGAGCCTGTTGACTGCTGTTCACACTACAATCCTGCACTCTACTGAGCAAATCCTCCCACATATGGCGCTTCAGAGCAGGCAGTGAAAAAAAAAAAAAACGCAGTCTTAAAGAGAGACACACTATAAAGACTCATTTTGTGACCTGTGTATGTCCTGGGTGAAAGCTGCAGGTGAACTGCATAAAAAGACTACTGCAATGGAGGACCTGGTCAGACAAATGATCCAAGCCAATCTGCAGCAAAAAGAAACTCATCTCCAACAGCGAGAGGAGACTAAAGCCATCATTCAGGCCATGCAGCAGCAGCAGCAAATACAGGCTCAGGCCCTGCAGCAGCAGCAGCAGCAAATACAGGCCCAGGCTAATGTACAACAGCAGGAGACGAATCGCCTACTGATGGAACAAGTGGCTGCACTGAGAGATGCAATAACTGCACAGCGGACTGCAACTGCTGCGGGGCAAAACACAAATCTGCAAGGGGCCCGAGGAGTGCAACCATTTGTAAGGGCCACAGTGCAAGCTGCGCTGCAAAAGATGACTCCTACAGATGACGTAGAAGCATATCTCACCATCTATGAGAGAGTTGCTGAGCGTGAAAGGCTACCCGTGGACCAGTGGGCAGATGTCGTGGCACCTTTCCTCACAGGCGAATCACAAAAGGCCTACTATGACCTGAATGAGCTGGACTCTCGGGACTACACCAAGCTAAAGGCAGAGATCCTTGCTCGGCTGGGGGTAACCATGCAGGTGCGTGCAGGCCGAGTGCACGCCTGGACTTTCTCAGAAAGCCTACCCCCACGGTCCCAGATGTATGACCTGATCCACCTAGTGACAAAGTGGCTACAGCCAGAAAAGTGCACTCCAGCCCAGGTGGTCGAGAGGGTTGTCCTGGATAAGTTTAACCGTTCCTTGCCGCCTAGGATACAGCGATGGGTTGGACAAGCTGGCCCTACTGATGCAGACCAGCTGGTGAACGTAGTGGAGAGGTATCGTGCCACAGAGGAGCTGCTACAGACCTCTACCAGCCGGAGCAGTGCCAAGGAGACCAAGTCGGCCAAAGGAACTGGTAAGACTGCTCCATTTACTGCCGGTGGGAGTCGAGTTGTAAAGGGAGGTGGCTCAGAGGGTGAGTCTGCGGTTGGGCCACAACGTGGGTCTCGAGACCAAGGCCGCATACAATGTTGGCGGTGCCATGACTGGGGTCACATAGCCGCTCACTGTCCCCTTACCACCGAGCCCATGGACTGCACCGCCTCCAGACGTGTCTCCCTATATGCACACCCCGTTCTGGCCGCAGAGACTATAACCGAGACTGAGCCACAGATGTGCACCGTGTGCATTGGGGGATATCCCGTCCCGGCTCTGCTGGACTCTGGAAGTCTTGTGACACTAGTGCATGGAACTTTGGTCAATTCGGGGGCCTACAGTGGAAGGAAAGTTGGGGTACTATGCATACACGGGGACTTTCGGGAATACCCCACTGCTACTATTTGCGTAGACACACCTTGTGGTACAACTACACATGAAGTGGGGGTTGTTAAATCTCTTATACATAAGGTGATACTTGGAAGGGACTTTCCATTATTTTGGGACCTGTGGAGGGGAAGGCACACATGGTCTGCTGAAAATATTAATGTTGATGGTAATAATGTGTGTCAGCGAGTAACCCCCGAACCATATGACCCAGATAATGAGGTACCAGCTGTAGGGGTGACCCCAAGTGGAGATGACAGTCTTCCCCTAGCTGTACTGGCTGGTGACACTCAGAATGAGGAGGAAGTTCTGGACATGCCAGAACTAGAGGTATCACGTGACAATTTTGGGACCGCTCAACTTAGTGATCCCACATTGCTAAGGGCCCGTGAAAATGTAAAAATAAGTGGTGTATCTCAAGTCCCAGGGGCGAACAAGGAATACCCTTACATGGCTACTAACAATGACCTACTGTACAGAGTAGATAAGGTAAGAGGGGAGGAGATGGAACAGCTAGTTGTACCCCAACCATATCGCCGTGTAGTCTTAGAGCTGGCTCATAAACATGTGCTAGGTGGTCACCTGGGGTGTGAAAAGACCAGAGAACGGGTCTCGCAAAGGTTCTATTGGCCCGGTGTACATGAGGATGTTAAAAGATACTGTGGCTCATGTCCTGTGTGTCAGCTAACTTCCCCCATGTCTCATTTTAGGAGCCCTTTGGTACCCCTACCGATTATAGAAGTACCTTTTGACAGGATCGCTATGGATCTAGTGGGCCCAGTAGTGAAGTCTGCTAGGGGGCATCAGTATATATTGGTTGTGTTAGACTATGCCACACGGTATCCTGAGGCGGTACCCTTGCGAAACACCTCCTCGAAACTCATTGCCAGGGAGCTTTTCCATATGTTTTCCCGTACAGGCATACCCAAGGAGATCCTCACAGACCAGGGGACGCCATTTATGTCAAAGATCATAAAGGAGATGTGTAAGCTACTAAAAATTAAGCATCTGCGTACATCAGTGTATCATCCCCAGACTGATGGCCTGGTGGAAAGATTTAACAAAACTTTGAAGGGCATGTTAAAAAGGGTGGTCAGCAAGGATGGGAAGGACTGGGATTGTTTGTTACCATATTTGATGTTTGCAATCCGTGAGGTACCTCAGTCTTCCACAGGGTTTTCCCCGTTCGAACTAGTGTATGGCAGACACCCACGTGGCCTTCTTGACATCGCCAAAGAAACCTGGGAAAATGAACACCCCCCTACAAAAGTGTCATAGAGCACATTACCCTGATGCAGGACAGAATAGCAGCGGTCATGCCCTTAGTAAAGGAACACTTAGAGCAGGCACAAGAGGCACAGAGTCGGATCTATAACAGGGCGGCTAAAGTCAGGACCTTTAACCCGGGTGACAGAGTGTTGGTATGGGTACCCACTGTAGAAAGTAAATTTCTGGCTAAGTGGCAAGGGCCCTATGAGGTAATTGAGAGAGTGGGGGAGGTCAATTACAAAGTGTACCAGCCTGGCAGGAGAAAGCCTGAGCAGATATACCATGTGAACTTGCTCAAACCCTGGAAAGATAGGGAATCTCTTTCAGCTGTGGGCATGCCGAATAGTGATGTTTCAGTAAAGTCTGGGGTGAACACCCCTAGTGAGAAGGAACCCGAGGTGCGTATCTCAGAGA
>NC_091456.1:1417083-1459583 GCF_027789765.1 Dendropsophus ebraccatus | reverse complement strand
ACGGGGCCCTCACAGCATACACAACGTCCCATATACAGCCGAGCGTGGGTATACGGGGCCCTCACAGCATACACAACGTCCCATATACAGCCGAGCGTGGGTATACGGGGCCCTCACAGCATACACAACGTCCCATATACAGCCGAGCGTGGGTATACGGGGCCCTCACAGCATACACAACGTCCTATATACAGCCGAGCGTGGGTATACGGGGCCCTCACAGCATACACAACGTCCCATATACAGCCGAGCGTGGGTATACGGGGCCCTCACAGCATACACAACGTCCTATATACAGCCGAGCGTGGGTATACGGGGCCCTCACAGCATACACAACGGCCTATATACAGCTGAACATGATTATGCTATATCCTATACAGTATTTTCATCGGGTCCACACTGGCTACAGGTATATAAACCCCGGCTATACAGAATATTATTGATGGTCGGCGGGGAAGAGTACAGGAGTTGAATTTGCATATTTGCATTTATTTTATTATTATTATAGTTATTATTGTTATTATTATAGTTATTATTATTATAGTTATTATAATTGTTATTGTTATTATTATAGTTATTATAGTTGTTGTTGTTATTATTATTATAGTTATTATTGTTATTATTATAGTTATTATAGTTGTCATTATTATTGTTATTATTATAGTTGTTATTATTGTTGTTGTTATTATAGTTGTTATTATTATAGTTGTTATTGTTGTTATTATTATAGTTGCACTTCAGGAACAGTAGAATTTTGTCTATATGTATAAGACGGCGACCTATTCCCTAATACAGGGAGGACAGGACAGAGAAACACTGAGGCTACATTCCCACATCCGTTCTGTCCGCAATTGCAGAACATGGATCCTATGGTATTCATCCGTGCCGCATAAAAAAAAAAAAGAACATGTTGTAAGGCGGACCGCATTTTGTAGCACGAATCGCTACACTAATGAAGCTGCAATGTACAGATGCTCATTCGTACTATCAGCCACGGCCAAGAGACGGACTCCTCCATTGATGTCGTCTCTGATTAGTATAAGAGCCTCCCGGCCGGATCACGGAGCACAAACAATCGGGAGCAGCAGATAAAAGAGAGACGGGCTGCTGTGTTTTTGGACTTTCCAAGGTTCCTGATAATTATTTGGGGATGTTGAGATGATGCGAGCAGCCCCCCCCCCCCCCCCCCCCCCCCGGCCCGCAGGGTCCCAGCTGTCCTATAATTGACGTCCGAATCACCGGGGGATAAAACGTTTGTTTAGGGAAAATAAATCCTTCTCTTTATGTGAAAATATGTGAAAGTAATTGGGAGGAAACGTGTTCAGCTTCTTCACTGGGATGGACAAAGGGATTCATTGTGGCCATGAAGCAACATCCAGTATACGGGAACCTTGTACGCCATTCGCTCGCTCACTTTATTCTTCTCATTCCCTGATTTCTCTCACATTCCGGGAAGACCAGATCTCCAGCCATTATAACGTCTGCCTATCATTAGGGGATCATTCACATTCGCTCTCATCCATGGTAAATATTCTTTGTATTGGCAAAAAAATAGGATGACGCATCATACTGTACACCGGGTGAGGCTATTGGACTTAAAGGGGTTCTCCAGCATTAGAAAACATGGCCACTTCCTTCCACAGCACCGCTCTTGTCTTTAGGTCAGGTGTAGCAACGCCAGCGGCACTCACCTGAACCCAGTAGGGCCTCGAACAGCCAGTGGATTGTGGTGACACCAGCAGCACTCACCCGAACCTAATAGGGCCTCAAACAACCAGTGGATGGTGGTGACACCAGCAGCACTCACCTGAACCTAATAGGGCCTCAAACAACCAGTGGATGGTGGTGACACCAGCAGCACTCACCTGAACCTAATAGGGCCTCGAACAGCCAGTGGATTGTGGTGACACCAGCAGCACTCACCTGAACCTAATAGGGCCTCGAACAACCAGTGGATTGTGGTGACACCAGCAGCACTCACCTGAACCTAATAGGGCCTCAAACAACCAGTGGATGGTGGTGACACCAGCAGCACTCACCTGAACCTAATAGGGCCTCAAACAACCAGTGGATGGTGGTGACACCAGCAGCACTCACCTGGACCCAGTAAGGCCTCAAACAACCAGTGGATGGTGGTGACACCAGCAGCACTCACCTGGACCCAGTAAGGCCTCGAACAGCCAGTGGATGGTGGTGACACCAGCAGCACTCACCTGAACCTAATAGGGCCTAGTACAACCAATAGATGGTGGTGACACCAGCAGCACTCACCTGGACCTAGTAAGGGTACAAACCCACTTGACGTATTTGCTGCGTGAATCAGTCTTAAAAATAAGCAGGCAAAACGCAGGTTGGCTTTATATGATTGTTCTGCGTTAAAATACGCAATTGCGTATTTTTGAAGCATGAAGCTTGTTGTTAGCAAAGCATCAGTTGTTAACAACCTGTGTGAAAAACGCATGTAGCTTCATGCTTCAAAAATACGCAATTGCGTATTTTAACGCAGAACAATCATATAAAGCCAACCTGCGTTTTGCCTGCTTATTTTTAAGACTGATTCACGCAGCAAATACGTCAAGTGGGTTTGTACCCTAAGGCCTAGAACAGCCAGTGGACGGTGGAAGCAGTAGCAGCACGTTCTTTAATCCTTTGCACCATCTAAATAAAGAAAAGTCCACAAAGAAAAATATATGTGCACATAAAACCTGTTTTCAAATATTAAATGATGTTAGCGATGAGCGGAAGGGGACAAAGAACTGAAGGGCAGGACGAGGAGGGCAGGATGAGGAGGGCAGGATGAGGAGGGCAGGATGAGGAGGGCAGGACGAGGAGGGCAGGACGAGGAGGGCAGGACGAGGAGGGCAGGACGAGGAGGGCAGGACGAGGAGGGCAGGACGAGGAGGGCAGGACGAGGAGGGCAGGACGAGGAGGGCAGGACGAGGAGGGCAGGATGAGGAGGGCAGGATGAGGAGGGCAGAATGAGGAGGGCAGGACGAGGAGGGCAGGACGAGGAGGGCAGGACGAGGAGGGCAGGACGAGGAGGGCAGGACGAGGAGGGCAGGACGAGGAGGGCAGGACGAGGAGGGCAGGACGAGGAGGGCAGGACGAGGAGGGCAGGACGAGGAGGGCAGGACGAGGAGGGCAGAATGAGGAGGGCAGGACGAGGGGCAGGACGAGGGGCAGGACGAGGGGCAGGACGAGGGACAGGATGAGGAGGGCAGAATGAGGGACAGGACGAGGGGCAGGTTTTACTTGATTATCATACAAACTGGGATCTATGGGGGGGGACATTACTTGGTGGCAAATCAGGTGTAATTATAGGGCAGCTCTATGGGCGTCTCGTAGAAATGGCTTCCCGGCCAGAGATGGTCAGGAAGCTGAGAACAGCTGAAGTACAGGAGTTGGCAAGATAAAAAGAGCTTCACCAATTGCACAACCCCCCATTACAGCCAGAAATCACAGAAGGTCATCAGTGAAAACGTAACAAATAATTCTGAGGATAAAAGCTACAACCACCTCAGTGCCCCCAACACCGGGTCCTATCAGACTGTGCATGCAATGAGAGCCGTCTCGGCACTACCGGCTGTGGCTTTCAAGCAACAGTAATAGTGTGACTAGCTGGAGCAGGCTTTTCTAATGCAATACCTTGGTGGTGCTCAACTCCAATACACAGTCTTTGATGAATTATTCACATAGAAGAAATAGTGGCACTCACCAGGTTAAATTGCAAGTAAAACAGACTTTATTCTATTATTCCAGAGCTGGCAACTAGGATGTGGATTGTTGATCCACATCCCAGTTGCCAGCTCTGGAATAATGGAATAAAGTCTGTTTTACTTGCAATTTAACCTGGTGAGTGCCACTATTTCTTCTATGTGAATAATTCATCAAAGACTGTACCTTAGGGGGGACTCTAAGCAGATGACCCCCATCGCCAACCCCCGCCCCATTACCAAACACACACACCAATCACCAATCCCCCATCACCAATCCCCCACCCCCATAACCAATCCGCCAACCCCCCGCCCCCCATCACCAATCCCCCATCACCAATCCGCCAACCACCCCCTGCCCCCATCACCAATCCCCCATCACCAATCCGCCAACCACCCCCTGCCCCCATCGCCCACCCCCTGCCCCCATCACCAATGATTTCTGACATGTTGTAGAAGTAATCAATGTATTTGGCAGCGGAGACCCCCTGTAATTCTCCTTGTGTTTCTGTGAACAGACATCGATGAATGCAGCGCGGTCACCGGCATCTGTAACGGAGGAGAATGTTCCAACACAATTGGGAGCTATTACTGTATTTGTCCTCGGGGATATCTGACATCTGCTGACGGCCAGCGATGTATCGGTAAGAGAGATGGGAAGATATGGAAGAACTAATGTTCCTTGGCTATTGGGCCCATAAGGGCATCTACCTTTCTATCATACTGTGCATGTGATATAAGGCTAAAAGGCAGCTATAGATGAGTCCCATATGGTCCTGGTGGGACTGCACATAGCCTCCTCCACATGTCCTGTATGTACCCAGTAGCATGGTCTATGGATGAGTCCTGGTGGGACTGCACATGGCCTCCTCCACATGTCTCGTGTACCCAGTAGCATGGCCTATGGATGAGTCCTGTAAGGACCTGGTGGGACTGCACATGGCCTCCTCCACATGTCTCGTGTACCCAGTAGCATGGCCTATGGATGAGTCCTGTAAGGACCTGGTGGGACTGCACATAGCCTCCTCCACATGTCTCGTGTACCCAGTAGCATGGCCTATGGATGAGTCCTGTAAGGACCTGGTGGGACTGCACATAGCCTCCTCCACATGTCTCGTGTACCCAGTAGCATGGCCTATGGATGAGTCCTGTATGGGCCTGGTGGGACTGCACAGGGCCGGATTAAGGTTGGTGGAGGCCCCGGGCCAACCCCCCCCCCCCCCAAAAAAAATAAATAAATAAATAAACTATACCGCGATCTATACAGATGGCTGCTTACTGTAGGTGACTTAGCACAGACCCCTCCTCGCTCCTGGCTGTATAGGTCCGTATCCTCTTCTGTTATGCTCGTGGTCACGAGGCTGCAGTACAGGGGAAGATGCCAGGCCCTAGAGACAGGAGCAGAGGGGGGGGGGTGGACTAAGTATCAGAGTGTATTCCCACATTGTGTTTGTGTTAATAAAGCAATGTAAGAAAACAGAACTTTCTGCGCGCTGTTGCCCACGGTGTTAGGGCCCTATTACATGGCCTGATATCCTGGGTAAGCAGCACCGTTCTGTTAGGGTTCGAGCTGGTGGGGGCCCCTAAGTGGTGGAGGCCCCGAGGCACGTGCCCCTGGTGCCCTCCCTTTAATCCGGCCCTGGGACAGCACATAGCCTCCTCCACATGTCTCGTGTACCCAGTAGCATGGTCTATAGATGAATCCCGTATGGTCCAGGTAGGACTGCACATAGCCTCCTCCACATGTCTCGTGTACCCAGTAGCATGGTCTATAGATGAATCCCGTATGGTCCAGGTAGGACTGCACATAGCCTCCTCCACATGTCCTGTATGTACCCAGTAGCATGGTCTATGGATGAGTCCTGTATGGACTTGGTGGGACTGCACATGGCCTCCTCCACATGTCTCATGTACCCAGTAGCATGGGCTGTGGATGAGTCCTGTATGGGCCTGGTGGGACTGCACATGGCCTCCTCCATCTGTGCTGGCTGAGCATACAGGCTACATCATAAGATAAGGTGGGGGGGATGGAGATTAAGATTCCTCCCAAAATTCAGCCAATAGAGCGGCCAAATTAGCTTTGGATTTAACCCTGATTTGTTCCCACTCTGGATGGGCCGGGGCAGAGATGCACGTTATCAGCCCTTACCTCTGCGGCCGTGCAGTATGGAGCATGTTGTTAGCTGATGAGGAGCAGAAAGATGAGAGGAGCTCCTGTTTCTATATTGTCTTTGTGGCATCTAAGCTTCTTACTATGTGCACGGTGTTCCTCCTGCTCAGTGATTATACTCTGGACAGGGTGCAGAGAACTCTGCCCAGTAAGAGTAAGGGTGCAGAGAACTCCGCCCAGTAAGAGGAAGGGTGCAGAGAACTCCGCCCAGTAAGAGGAAGGGTGCAGAGAACTCCGCCCAGTAAGAGGAAGGGTGCAGAAAACTCCACCCAGTAAGAGGAAGGGTGCAGAAAACTCCGCCCAGTAAGAGGAAGGGTGCAGAGAACTCCGCCCAGTAAGAGGAAGGGTGCAGAGAACTCCGCCCAGTAAGAGGAAGGGTGCAGAGAACTCCGCCCAGTAAGAGGAAGGGTGCAGAGAACTCCGCCCAGTAAGAGGAAGGGCAGGTTCACACTACGGAATTCTCGCGGACAATGTCCGCGGAATTCCGTCAGCTGTCTGCCCGCACAGGCATGCGCTTTTCCGCTGGCTCCATAGACACCATTCTATGGGCCAGCGTATTCCGCGATCCGCTAAAAGTGACATGACACCTCTTTCAGCGTATAGCGGAGGACGCCGGCCCATAGAATGGTGTCTATGGGGCCGGCGGAAAGGCTCCCAGATGTGCGGGCGGACAGCTGACGGAATTCCGCGGACATTGTCCGCGAGAATTCCTTAGTGTGAAGCCGCCCTAAGGGTGCAGAAAACTCCGCCCAGTAAGAGTAAGGGTGCAGAGAACTCCGCCCAGTAAGAGTAAGGGTGCAGAGAATTCGCACAGTAAGGGTAAGGGTGCAGTAAGGCCGCCTTTACACAGAGATTTATCTGAAAGATTTTGGAAGCCAAAACCAAGAATAGAAAACATGAGAGAGAGAGAGAGAGAGAGAGAGAAAAGTCTTTCCTTTATAACCTGTTCTCTGTTTATAGTCTGTCCCTGGCTTTGGCTTCAGAAATCTAAATAAAAGATAAATCTCTTTGTGTAAAGTCAGCCTTACTCTTTAAGTGGGTGGTAATGCAGAGCATCACTGCTTACCACCTTGTAAAAACAGCAGTACAATCCATATGTTCAATGGAGGAGCAGGGGCTCCTTTCAAAATGACAGGAACCACTGCTCCTCTATTATAGGATAGTGATAATGTTGTGCATGGTCCAGCTCTGCTATAATATCATACTACTTACCTGTTTGATACATGATCAGTGATAACTGAATACAGGGGTCATACTATTGGAGGGGGGGGGGTCACATGACTGACGCCATGTTGTGTGTCCTACTCACTTATACTGTACATAATTTACATAGTATTAATCTGATCCATACTTTATTTTAAGGGACTAAATTAATGATATAGTACAAGCCAGGACTCTCTCCTAACGTAGTTCAGTTTCCTAATCAGCCGAGATTTTATATTCCAATTACAATGGATAAGTGTGAAGGGCTGGAGTGTAATAACAGAGCGGGGTTCTTCTCTGTCCTCCGATAAACCTCTGCTCCTCTGGGCTTCATCACGTTTCGGGTCATTTGAGGTGATTAGTCACCGGGATTATCCCGTATACAGACACGTTATATGGCTATAAACAAACTACAGGAACACTCGAAAGAATCAACTAAGGAGATGAGATGTAAATAAGCGATGGCTGAGCGGTGGAGATCAGCTGCCTCTGGATCTGTCTGTTCTGTGGCTCGATCTATCTGTTCCTGGGCTGGATCTATCTGTTCCTGGGCTGGATCTATCTGTTCCTGGGCTGGATCTATCTGTTCCTGGGCTGGATCTGTCTGTTCCTGGGCTGGATCTGTCTGTTCCTGGGCTGGATCTATCTGTTTCTGGGCTGGATCTATCTGTTCTGGGGCTAGATCTGTCTGTTTCTGGGCTGGATCTATCTGTTCCGGGGCTGGATCTATCTGTTCCGGGGCTGGATCTATCTGTTCCGGGCTGGTCTCGGCTCAGAAGTTACTGTCGATTCTTTGTAGCTCAGTCTGGAAACCTTGTAATGTTGGCTTTGTAACCAAGGATTTTGATGGTAGGAGTAAGGGTGCAGAATTTTCATATTAATCTTTTTATCTAAGAAAACCAACATTGTGTTTAGTTTTTATTTAAAGTGTCTTTACAGAGACCCCATCACTGATTGGTCAGAGACACTTTAAGCTTCTTCTTCCATGGAGCTTGTGGTCTGCAGGGTCAGAGATCTCAGTGATCCAAGGAAAGAGGCTGCTACTCCTTCCAGCTCTACCTGATGCCACCCACTCCTTCCAGCTCTACCTGATGCCGCCCACTCTTCCCCGCTCTACCTGATGCCGCCCACTCTTCCCCGCTCTACCTGATGCCACCCACTCCTTCCAGCTCTACCCGATGCCACCCACTCCTTCCAGCTCTACCCGATGCCACCCACTCCTTCCAGCTCTACCCGATGCCGCCCACTCTTCCCCGCTCTACCTGATGCCGCCCACTCCTTCCCCGCTCTACCCGATGCCACCCACTCCTTCCAGCTCTACCCGATGCCACCCACTCCTTCCAGCTCTACCCGTTGCCACCCACTCCTTCCAGCTCTACCCGATGCCACCCACTCCTTCCAGCTCTACCCGATGCCACCCACTCCTTCCAGCTCTACCCGATGCCGCCCACTCTTCCCCGCTCTACCTGATGCCGCCCACTCCTTCCCCGCTCTACCCGATGCCACCCACTCCTTCCAGCTCTACCTGATGCCGCCCACTCTTCCCCGCTCTACCTGATGCCGCCCACTCTTCCCCGCTCTACCTGATGCCACCCACTCCTTCCAGCTCTACCCGATGCCACCCACTCCTTCCAGCTCTACCCGATGCCGCCCACTCCTTCCAGCTCTACCCGATGCCGCCCACTCTTCCCCGCTCTACCTGATGCCGCCCACTCCTTCCCCGCTCTACCCGATGCCACCCACTCCTTCCAGCTCTACCCGTTGCCACCCACTCCTTCCAGCTCTACCCGATGCCACCCACTCCTTCCAGCTCTACCCGATGCCACCCACTCCTTCCAGCTCTACCCGATGCCGCCCACTCTTCCCCGCTCTACCTGATGCCGCCCACTCCTTCCCCGCTCTACCCGATGCCACCCACTCCTTCCAGCTCTACCTGATGCCGCCCACTCTTCCCCGCTCTACCTGATGCCGCCCACTCCTTCCAGCTCTACCTGATGCCGCCCACTGCTCCCCGCTTTACCTGATGCCGCCCACTGCTCCCCGCTTTACCTGATGCCGCCCACTGCTCCCCGCTTTACCTGATGCCGCCCACTGCTCCCTGCTCTACCCAATGCCGCCCGCTCTACCTGATGCTGCCCACTGCTCCCCGCTCTACCCGATGCCGCCCACTGCTCCCCGCTCTACGCTGAGGGTCTGAACACCCGGACGCCAACTGACCAAAACTTTTGGCTTGTCTCTGTGATGTATCTAATGTTTTTCCATATGAGATGGGCTTTAAACATTCTGAGGTTACAGTCTTTAGAGGGAAAAGAAGATACAATTTGGCGGTGGTTGCCGGTGGATCAGGCCAATGGGTTCCGTTATTTGTTGTAGTAGAACATTAGGCCGGGTTCACATGTTTTATTAGTAGACTTCTCATGTATGTTGGTGATTCTTCTGTAGATTGTCCACAGTTCTTCCATAGAAATCCAGAAAGAATTACATGACTGATAAAACGGCAGAGAAAAAACATCTTCAGTCACTAAAATGGGACAACAGAAAGTGCGGCAAACACGCAGCGTTGTGTCTCAGGAGAAGCCTTGGGGTGGTGAAGCATCAGGAGAGACTCTCATATTTCCAACTCTTCCTTTACCTCATCCGGTGTAGTACAGCCGCCACCTCATAATGCAATGTGTCTTCCCTCCTTTACCTCATCCGGTGTAGTACAGCCGCCACCATCTCATGCAGTGTCTTCCCTCCGTTACCTGATCCGGTGTAGTACAGCCGCCACCATCTCATGCAGTGTCTTCCCTCCTTTACCTCATCGGGTGTAGTACAGCCGCCCTCATCATGCAGCGTCTTCCCTCCGTAACCTAATCCGGTGTAGTACAGCCGCAACTGTCTCATGCAGCGTCTTCCCTCCTTTACCTAATCCGGTGTAGTACAGCCGCCACCATCTCATGCAGTGTCTTCCCTCCGTTACCTAATCCGGTGTAGTACAGCCGCCACCATCTCATGCAGTGTCTTCTCTCTGTTACCTGATCGGGTGTAGTACAGCCGCCACCGTCTCATGCAGTGTCTTCTCTCCGTTACCTGATCGGGTGTAGTACAGCCGCCACCATCTCATGCAGTGTCTTCTCTCCGTTACCTGATCGGGTGTAGTACAGCCGCCACCATCTCATGCAGTGTCTTCCCTCCGTTACCTGATCGGTTGTAGTACAGCCGCCACCATCTCATGCAGTGTCTTCTCTCCGTTACCTGATCGGGTGTAGTACAGCCGCCACCATCTCATGCAGTGTCTTCTCTCCGTTACCTGATCGGGTGTAGTACAGCCGCCACCATCTCATGCAGTGTCTTCCCTCCGTTACCTGATCGGTTGTAGTACAGCCGCCACCATCTCATGCAGTGTCTTCTCTCCGTTACCTGATCGGGTGTAGTACAGCCGCCACCATCTCATGCAGTGTCTTCCCTCCGTTACCTGATCGGGTGTAGTACAGCCGCCACCATCTCATGCAGTGTCTTCTCTCCGTTACCTGATCGGGTGTAGTACAGCCGCCACCGTCTCATGCAGTGTCTTCTCTCCGTTACCTGATCGGGTGTAGTACAGCCGCCACCGTCTCATGCAGTGTCTTCTCTCCGTTACCTGATCGGGTGTGGTACAGCCGCCACCATCTCATGCAGTGTCTTCTCTCCGTTACCTCATCCGGTGTGGTACAGCCGCCACCATCTCAGCTTGGTGGCAGAATCGCCAGTAAGATTCCTGGTCACTTTTTGAATCCAATAAACTCAAAAAGATAAAAGATCTGGAATAACTTGTTTTATGCACTATAGGGCGATATTCACACACCATCATAGTGGCCGTCTGATTTATTGGCCAGCCATGATTTAAAGGGGTTATCCAGTGCTACAAAAACATGGCCACTTTCCCCCTACTGATGTCTCCAGTTTGGGTGGGGTTTTGAAACTCTGTTCCATTGAAGTAAATGGAGCTTAATTGCAAACCGCACCCAACCTGGAGACAACAGAAGGGGGAAAAGTGGCCATGTTTTTGTAGCGCTGGATAACCCCTTTAAAGGCAAATAGTGACTGTTATGTGAATGGCCGTAGTTGTGATGATGTGTGATCATAGCCTAGCAGTGTAAGATCTTCTGGGACGTGGGAGGTCACTATGTACATTGGCCGCATTGTCCTCCTCTTTATTAATGGACCTGCACAGTTTTGAGTTTCTTTTTGCCCTGACGCTCTGATGTTTTTGTATAGATCAGAGATCTGGTACCTGCTTCTCCAGCCTTGTGAATGGACGTTGTGCACAGGAACTGTCCGGCAGATTTACTAAGATGCAGTGTTGTTGTGAATCTGGTCAGTGCTGGATGCTGGGATCCATCCCCGAGTTGTGTCCTGTCCGAGGCTCCGGTAAGTAATAGTAATAGAGGCTGTGGTGAGTAATAGTAATAGAGGCTCCGGTAAGTAATAGTAATAGAGGCTGTGGTGAGTAATAGTAATAGAGGCTCCGGTGAGTAATAGTAATAGAGGCTCCGGTAAGTAATAGTAATAGAGGCTCCGGTAAGTAATAGTAATAGAGGCTGCGGTGAGTAATAGTAATAGAGGCTGTGGTGAGTAATAGTAATAGAGGCTGTGGTGAGTAATAGTAATAGAGGCTCCGGTGAGTAATAGTAATAGAGGCTCCGGTGAGTAATAGTAATAGAGGCTGTGGTCAGTAATAGTAATAGAGGCTGTGGTCAGTAATAGTAATAGAGGCTGTGGTCAGTAATAGTAATAGAGGCTGCGGTGAGTAATAGTAATAGAGGCTGTGGTGAGTAATAGTAATAGAGGCTGTGGTGAGTAATAGTAATAGAGGCTGTGGTGAGTAATAGTAATAGAGGCTGTGGTCAGTAATAGTAATAGAGGCTGTGGTAAGTAATAGTAATAGAGGCTGTGGTGAGTAATAGTAATAGAGGCTGTGGTGAGTAATAGTAATAGAGGCTGTGGTCAGTAATAGTAATAGAGGCTGTGGTCAGTAATAGTAATAGAGGCTGTGGTAAGTAATAGTAATAGAGGCTGTGGTGAGTAATAGTAATAGAGGCTGTGGTGAGTAATAGTAATAGAGGCTGTGGTCAGTAATAGTAATAGAGGCTGTGGTCAGTAATAGTAATAGAGGCTGTGGTCAGTAATAGTAATAGAGGCTGCGGTGAGTAATAGTAATAGAGGCTCCGGTAAGTAATAGTAATAGAGGCTGTGGTGAGTAATAGTAATAGAGGCTCCGGTGAGTAATAGTAATAGAGGCTGTGGTGAGTAATAGTAATAGAGGCTCTGGTAAGTAATAGTAATAGAGGCTCTGGTAAGTAATAGTAATAGAGGCTGTGGTCAGTAATAGTAATAGAGGCTCCGGTGAGTAATAGTAATAGAGGCTGTGGTGAGTAATAGTAATAGAGGCTCTGGTAAGTAATAGTAATAGAGGCTCTGGTAAGTAATAGTAATAGAGGCTGTGGTAAGTAATAGTAATAGAGGCTGTGGTAAGTAATAGTAATAGAGGCTGTGGTGAGTAATAGTAATAGAGGCTGTGGTGAGTAATAGTAATAGAGGCTGTGGTAAGTAATAGTAATAGAGGCTGTGGTAAGTAATAGTAATAGAGGCTGTGGTGAGTAATAGTAATAGAGGCTGTGGTGAGTAATAGTAATAGAGGCTCCGGTAAGTAATAGTAATAGAGGCTCCGGTGAGTAATAGTAATAGAGGCTCCGGTGAGTAATAGTAATAGAGGCTGTGGTAAGTAATAGTAATAGAGGCTGTGGTAAGTAATAGTAATAGAGGCTCTGATAAGTAATAGTAATAGAGGCTGCGGTGAGTAATAGTAATAGAGGCTCTGGTGAGTAATAGTAATAGAGGCTGTGGTGAGTAATAGTAATAGAGGCTCCGGTGAGTAATAGTAATAGAGGCTCCGGTGAGTAATAGTAATAGAGGCTCCGGTAAGTAATAGTAATAGAGGCTGTGGTGAGTAATAGTAATAGAGGCTGTGGTGAGTAATAGTAATAGAGGCTGTGGTGAGTAATAGTAATAGAGGCTGTGGTAAGTAATAGTAATAGAGGCTGTGGTGAGTAATAGTAATAGAGGCTGTGGTGAGTAATAGTAATAGAGGCTGTGGTGAGTAATAGTAATAGAGGCTGTGGTGAGTAATAGTAATAGAGGCTGTGGTGAGTAATAGTAATAGAGGCTGTGGTAGGTAATAGTAATAGAGGCTGTGGTAAGTAATAGTAATAGAGGCTCCGGTGAGTAATAGTAATAGAGGCTGTGGTAGGTAATAGTAATAGAGGCTGTGGTAGGTAATAGTAATAGAGGCTGTGGTAAGTAATAGTAATAGAGGCTCCGGTGAGTAATAGTAATAGAGGCTCCGGTGAGTAATAGTAATAGAGGCTCCGGTGAGTAATAGTAATAGAGGCTGTGGTAGGTAATAGTAATAGAGGCTCTGGTAAGTAACAGTAATAGAGGCTGTGGTGAGTAATAGTAATAGAGGCTGTGGTGAGTAATAGTAATAGAGGCTGTGGTGAGTAATAGTAATAGAGGCTCCGGTAAGTAATAGTAATAGAGGCTGTGGTGAGTAATAGTAATAGAGGCTGTGGTGAGTAATAGTAATAGAGGCTGTGGTGAGTAATAGTAATAGAGGCTGTGGTAAGTAATAGTAATAGAGGCTGTGGTGAGTAATAGTAATAGAGGCTGTGGTGAGTAATAGTAATAGAGGCTGTGGTGAGTAATAGTAATAGAGGCTCCGGTAAGTAATAGTAATAGAGGCTCCGGTGAGTAATAGTAATAGAGGCTCCGGTGAGTAATAGTAATAGAGGCTGTGGTAGGTAATAGTAATAGAGGCTGTGGTAGGTAATAGTAATAGAGGCTGTGGTAAGTAATAGTAATAGAGGCTCCGGTGAGTAATAGTAATAGAGGCTCCGGTGAGTAATAGTAATAGAGGCTGTGGTAAGTAATAGTAATAGAGGCTCCGGTGAGTAATAGTAATAGAGGCTGTGGTAGGTAATAGTAATAGAGGCTGTGGTAAGTAATAGTAATAGAGGCTGTGGTGAGTAATAGTAATAGAGGCTGTGGTAGGTAATAGTAATAGAGGCTGTGGTAAGTAATAGTAATAGAGGCTCCGGTGAGTAATAGTAATAGAGGCTGTGGTAGGTAATAGTAATAGAGGCTGTGGTAAGTAATAGTAATAGAGGCTCCGGTGAGTAATAGTAATAGAGGCTCCGGTGAGTAATAGTAATAGAGGTTGCGGTGAGTAATAGTAATAGAGGCTCCGGTAAGTAATAGTAATAGAGGTTGCGGTGAGTAATAGTAATAGAGGCTCCGGTGAGTAATAGTAATAGAGGCTGTGGTAGGTAATAGTAATACAGGCTGTGGTGAGTAATAGTAATAGAGGCTGTGGTGAGTAATAGTAATAGAGGCTGTGGTGAGTAATAGTAATAGAGGCTGTGGTCAGTAATAGTAATAGAGGCTGTGGTGAGACCTAATGTTGGAGAGCTGGAGGAGCTGAGCAAATTGCCAAATGGCCGTTCTGTAAGACTGCCGGTCACTTACCGAGATGCCGCCCAGGGTCGTGAGCAAGTGAGAAGTTCTACCAACCCAGAGAGAGGAGAGCCGGAGCCGTATTCTCTCTATCACAGCCGCCTCTCCCACCTCTGGGTCCCGTCTCCCAGAATCCATAGAGAAGTCCGGGCCGCAGGGTCAGGACACACCAAGGTGTCAGATACAGAGAACCATTTCCTTTTCCTCCCAAGATTTTTCCATTGATCTTGAGCGGCTGACACAGAGCTGATTATATATATATATATATATATATATATATATAAATATATACTGGGCGTCCACAACTCCATCGCTCTGTGCCGCCGATATGAATGAGATGATTAATAGTAACGGAGAAAGCAATGAATTTCTCAAAACCAGATTGTGTATCTTTCCCAGATGATTACCGGAGACTCTGCACTGATGGTCTTCCATTTGGGGGTCCAAGACCTGGAGGTCCCGGTGGATTTGGCCCCAATGGGTTTGTTCCTGGTAATGGATATATTCCTGTACCTGGTGGGAATGGATTTCCTCCCATTATAGGAGGAGTCGGAGTGGACGGAGGAGGCGGAGCAGGCACGGGAAGCACTGGGGGTGTTGGTAAGTTTTGACATTTTGGTTGACAGAAGGAGCCGCATATATACACAAGTGTGTGTGTGCTGTATATATGTGTGTGTGTGTGTGTGTGTGTATATATTATAATATATATTTGTGTGTGTGTGTGTGTGTGTGTGTGTGTGTGTGTATATGTATATATATATATATATATATATATATATATATATATATATATATATATATATATACACAGTGATCCCTCAACTTACAATGGCCTCAAGATACAATATTTTAAACATACAATACTACAGACAGTCAGGATCTTCAGAACATTTGAATAACTAGATGAACAACCAATGAAAGTGTCCATTTTATTGATAAATCCCAGAATTAGTGAAATACATGCACTGGTTGGCTGTCTAGTAGTGATTCTACAGAGTATAGTGTGATACTACATGTCCTGTACTGCTGTGTGTCTGGTATCTCCTCCCTACAGTATAGTGTGATACTACATGTCCTGTACTGCTGTGTGTGTGTCTAGTATCTCCTCTACAGTATAGTGTGATACTACATGTCCTGTACTGCTGTGTGTCCGGTATCTCCTCCCTACAGTATAGTGTGATACTACATGTCCTGTACTGCTGTGTGTGTGTCTAGTATCTCCACTCTTCAGTATAGTGTGATACTACATGTCCTGTACTGCTGTGTGTGTCTGGTATCTCCTCTACAGTATAGTGAGATACTACATGTTCTGTACTGCTGTGTGTCTGGTATTTCCTCTCTACAGTATAGTGTGATACTACATGCCCTGTACTGCTGTGTGTCTGGTATCTCCTCTCTACAGTATAGTGTGATACTACATGTCCTGTACTGCTGTGTGTCTGGTATCTCCTCCCTACAGTATAGTGTGATACTACATGTCCTGTACTGCTGTGTCTAGTATCTTCTCTACAGTATAGTGTGATACTACATGTCCTGTACTGCTGTGTGTGTCTGGTATCTTCTCTACAGTATAGTGTGATACTGCGTGTCCTGTACTGCTGTGTGTGTCTGGTATCTTCTCTACAGTATAGTGTGATACTACATGTCCTGTACTGCTGTGTGCGTCTAGTATCTTCTCTACAGTATAGTGTGATACTACATGTCCTGTACTGCTGTGTGCGTCTAGTATCTTCTCTACAGTATAGTGTGATACTACATGTCCTGTACTGCTGTGTGTGTGTCTAGTATCTCCTCTACAGTATAGTGTGATACTACATGTCCTGTACTGCTGTGTGTGTGTCTAGTATCTCCTCTACAGTATAGTGTGATACTACATGTCCTGTACTGCTGTGTGTCTGGTATCTCCTCTACAGTAGAGTGTGATACTACATGTCCTGTACTGCTGTGTGTCTGGTATCTCCTCTACAGTAGAGTGTGATACTACATGTCCTGTACTGCTGTGTGTGTCTAGTATCTCCTCTCTACAGTATACTGTGATACTACATGTCCTGTACTGCTGTGTGTGTCTAGTATCTCCTCCCTACAGTATAGTGTGATACTACATTCCTGTACTGCTGTGTGTCTGGTATCTCCTCTACAGTAGAGTGTGATACTACATGTCCTGTACTGCTGTGTGTCTAGTATCTCCTTTCTACAGTATAGTGTGATACTACATGTCCTGTAGTGCTGTGTGTCTGGTATCTCCTCTACAGTAGAGTGTGATACTACATGTCCTGTACTGCTGTGTGTGTCTAGTATCTCCTTTCTACAGTATACTGTGATACTACATGTCCTGTACTGCTGTGTGTCTGGTGTCTTCTCTACAGTATAGTGTGATACTACATGCCCTGTACTGCTGTGTCTCTAGTATCTCCTCTACAGTATAGTGTGATACTACATGTCCTGTACTGCTGTGTGTCTGGTATCTCCTCCCTACAGTATAGTGTGATACTACATGTCCTGTACTGCTGTGTGTCTAGTATCTTCTCTACAGTATAGTGTGATACTACATGTCCTGTACTGCTGTGTGTCTAGTATCTTCTCTACAGTATAGTGTGATACTACATGTCCTGTACTGCTGTGTGTCTAGTATCTTCTCTACAGTATAGTGTGATACTACATGTCCTGTACTGCCTTTTCCTGGGCCAGTTTAACGGCCGTAGTTTTACGTAGTGTGAACATAGCCTAATATCGTATGTTGAGCGACCACTGTGTGTGTGTATAGTACGCACAGTGGTGCCTTGGATTAGGAGCATAATCCGTTCCGGGACGGCTCTTGTAATACAAATCCACTCTTAAACTAAAGCAGATTTTCTCATAAGAAATCACTGATCTGCAGACAATTGGTTCCACACCCCAAATATACTGATTTATTATTCTGAATAACCTGTAGAAGTGATGAAGCAGCTGGATATGTGATATATAAGTTACTGTACAGTATAGCAGCATGTGGTATATAATGTATAGTAACTGTATAACCCTGATAACACAGCAGCTGGATATGTGATATATAAGTTACTGTACAGTATAGCAGCATGTGGTATATAATGTATAGTAACTGTATAACCCTGATAACACAGCAGCTGGATATGTGATATATAAGTTACTGTACAGTATAGCAGCATGTGGTATATAATGTATAGTAACTGTATAACCCTGATAACACAGCAGCTGGATACGTGATATATAAGTTACTGTACAGTATAGCTGCATGTGGTGTATAATGTATAGTAACTGTACAACCCTGATAACACAGCAGCTGGATATGTGATATATAAGTTACTGTACAGTATAGCAGCATGTGGTATATAATGTATAGTAACTGTATAACCCTGATAACACAGCAGCTGGATTTGTGATATATAAGTTACTGTACAGTATAGCTGCATGTGGTGTATAATGTATAGTAACTGTATAACCCTGATAACACAGCAGCTGGATATGTGATATATAAGTTTTTGTACAGTATAGCAGCATGTGGTGTATAATGTATAGTAACTGTATAACCCTGATAACACAGCAGCTGGATATGTGATATATAAGTTACTGTACAGTATAGCAGCATGTGGTGTATAATGTATAGTAACTGTATAACCCTGATAACACAGCAGCTGGATTTGTGATATATAAGTTACTGTACAGTATAGCTGCATGTGGTATATAATGTATAGTAACTGTATAACCCTGATAACACAGCAGCTGGATATGTGATATATAAGTTACTGTACAGTATAGCAGCATGTGGTATATAATGTATAGTAACTGTATAACCCTGATAACACAGAAGCTGGATATGATATATAAGTTACTGTACAGTATAGCAATCAGCATGTGGTATATAATGTATAGTAACTGTATAACCCTGATAACACAGCAGCTGGATATGTGATATATAAGTTACTGTACAGTATAGCAGCATGTGGTGTATAATGTATAGTAACTGTATAACCCTGATAACACTGCAGCAGCTGGATATGTGATATATAAATTACTGTACAGTATAGCAGCATGTGGTGTATAATGTATAGTAACTGTATAACCCTGATAACACAGCAGCTGGATATGTGATATATAAGTTACTGTACAGTATAGCAGCATGTGGTGTATAATTGTATACAAATAGAAAAACACAATGGGCTTAATTCAAAAAATATATAAAGAATTTTTTATTATGTATAATAGGTACCAATACATATAGCAATTTTTATCAATGTAAAATGAAGTTTTAATTAAAAATATGACCCCAGTAAAAAATACATATAAAATCGGTGTCAGCAATGCGGTATTATACCCACAACAATTTTCTAATATGGGAATATAGCTATAAAGTGCATATAGTCATATACTGTTCTAGTATTGCCTCAATATCATTCCGCATGTAAACAAAGAAAGCCAAGTGGCCACTATAGCATTTAGAGCATATTGCACATACCCATATTGTCTGACGCCGCACAAGCCGTTCCTACGTACGTTTCGCTATTGCACGCTTCCTCGGGGAAGCGTTCCCCGAGGAAGCGTGCAATAGCGAAACGTACGTTCACATCAGATTTGGACTAATAAAAGATCAGCTTGGCGTTTATTTGTAGCATAAACCATCCAGCAAACATTAATACAGCAACACCGCGCTTTTAGGAACCAAACAAACAAAAAGCTCTTACCCGTCTGGGCGCTTCCTGACAGGTCCTATCTGACACTATATAACACGGCGTCTCTCACCTATCTGACACTATATAACATGGCGGCGTCTCTCACCTATCTGACACTATATAACATGGCGTCTCTCACCTATCTGACACTATATAACATGGCGGCGTCTCTCACCTATCTGACACTATATAACATGGCGGCGTCTCTCACCTATCTGACACTATATAACATGGCGGCGTCTCTCACCTATCTGACACTATATAACATGGCGGCGTCTCTCACCTATCTGACACTATATAACATGGCGTCTCTCACCTATCTGACACTATATAACATGACGTCTCTCACCTATCTGACACTATATAACATGGAGTCTCTCACCTATCTGACACTATATAACATGGCGTCTCTCACCTATCTGACACTATATAACATGGCGGCGTCTCTCACCTATCTGACACTATATAACATGGCGGCGTCTCTCACCTATCTGACACTATATAACATGGCGTCTCTCACCTATCTGACACTATATAACATGGCGGCGTCTCTCACCTATCTGACACTATATAACATGGCGGCGTCTCTCACCTATCTGACACTATATAACATGGCGGCGTCTCTCACCTATCTGACACTATATAACACGGCGTCTCTCACCTATCTGACACTATATAACATGGAGTCTCTCACCTATCTGACACTATATAACATGGCGTCTCTCACCTATCTGACACTATATAACATGGAGTCTCTCACCTATCTGACACTATATAACATGGCGTCTCTCACCTATCTGACACTATATAACATGGCGGCGTCTCTCACCTATCTGACACTATATAACATGGCGGCGTCTCTCACCTATCTGACACTATATAACATGGCGTCTCTCACCTATCTGACACTATATAACATGGCGGCGTCTCTCACCTATCTGACACTATATAACATGGCGGCGTCTCTCACCTATCTGACACTATATAACATGGCGGCGTCTCTCACCTATCTGACACTATATAACACGGCGTCTCTCACCTATCTGACACTATATAACATGGCGGCGTCTCTCACCTATCTGACACTATATAACATGGTGGCGTCTCTCACCTATCTAACACTATATAACATGGCGGCGTCTCTCACCTATCTGACACTATATAACATGGCGGCGTCTCTCACCTATCTGACACTATATAACATGGCGTCTCTCACCTATCTGACACTATATAACATGGCGGCGTCTCTCACCTATCTGACACTATATAACATGGCGTCTCTCACCTATCTGACACTATATAACATGGCGTCTCTCACCTATCTGACACTATATAACATGGCGTCTCTCACCTATCTGACACTATATAACATGGCGGCGTCTCTCACCTATCTGACACTATATAACATGGCGGCGTCTCTCACCTATCTGACACTATATAACATGGCGTCTCTCACCTATCTGACACTATATAACATGGCGTCTCTCACCTATCTGACACTATTTAACATGGCGTCTCTCTCACCTATCTGACACTATATAACATGGCGGCTCTCACCTATCTGACACTATATAACATGGCGGCGTCTCTCACCTATCTGACACTATATAACATGGCGGCTCTCACCTATCTGACACTATATAACATGGCGGCGTCTCTCACCTATCTGACACTATATAACATGGCGGCGTCTCTCACCTATCTGACACTATATAACATGGCGTCTCTCACCTATCTGACACTATATAACATGGCGTCTCTCACCTATCTGACACTATATAACATGGCGGCGTCTCTCACCTATCTGACACTATATAACATGGCGTCTCTCACCTATCTGACACTATATAACATGGCGTCTCTCACCTATCTGACACTATATAACATGGCGGCGTCTCTCACCTATCTGACACTATATAACATGGCGGCGTCTCTCACCTATGTGACACTATATAACATGGCGTCTCTCACCTATCTGACACTATATAACATGGCGGCGTCTCTCACCTATCTGACACTATATAACATGGCGGCGTCTCTCACCTATCTGACACTATATAACATGGCGGCGTCTCTCACCTATCTGACACTATATAACATGGCGGCGTCTCTCACCTATCTGACACTATATAACATGGCGGCGTCTCTCACCTATCTGACACTATATAACACGGCGTCTCTCACCTATCTGACACTATATAACATGGCGGCGTCTCTCACCTATCTGACACTATATAACATGGCGGCGTCTCTCACCTATCTGACACTATATAACATGGCGGCGTCTCTCACCTATCTGACACTATATAACATGGCGGCGTCTCTCACCTATCTGACACTATATAACATGGCGGCGTCTCTCACCTATCTGACACTATATAACATGGCGGCGTCTCTCACCTATCTGACACTATATAACATGGCGGCGTCTCTCACCTATCTGACACTATATAACATGGCGGCGTCTCTCACCTATCTGACACTATATAACATGGCGGCGTCTCTCACCTATCTGACACTATATAACATGGCGTCTCTCACCTATCTGACACTATATAACATGGAGTCTCTCACCTATCTGACACTATATAACACGGCGTCTCTCACCTATCTGACACTATAACACGGCGTCTCTCACCTATCTGACACTATATAACATGGCGGCGTCTCTCACCTATCTGACACTATATAACATGGCGTCTCTCACCTATCTGACACTATATAACACGGCGTCTCTCACCTATCTGACACTATATAACATGGCGGCGTCTCTCACCTATCTGACACTATATAACATGGCGTCTCTCACCTATCTGAGACTATATAACATGGCGGCGTCTCTCACCTATCTGACACTATATAACACAACCACCTGCAGCCTCTGCAGAGCATTTACCCTTTCAGGCTCGTCAGAGCACACCTGGTCACAACACCTGAACTGGATCCGGGGAAGGGAATGGCAAGTCCCACTACCAAACCTACCTGCCATTCTATGTAACATCCAGGCCCGGCAACAATAAATAATAACTCAGCAGCATAACACTGCTGAGCAACAGATCCCTCCTGGACTTACCATCTGACGCTGTGTAGTAACCTAGGTGAGAGGTACACCCCCTCGAGCACTCCTCCAGTCACATGTCTACAGTAAGTTACTGTACATGGAGAGGATAGAAAACACAAGGGCGGACAGAGACTGCAGGAAGGAATGAGCAGGGCAGATGTGGGCACATACATGCAGCGCTCTCTGTCCGGGGAGAGAGGGGTTACAGCAATGGAGAGATTACCTCCACAGTCCTGTCCCCTAATGTAAGCCCCAGCCTGAAGTGGGTCTGCTATGATTTGGAAGGTGAGGGAGACTTCCTGGGTCACAGTACAGAGCTGTATACCCCGCTATGCAGACCATGCCCCTCCCCCACTCCCCCTCCCACCCAGTACAGGGAGCTCTTAAACCAAAGCAATGCTCTTACACCAAGTTACTATTTTGAAAAACTGTGATCTTTTCTTGTAAAATGCTCTTAATCCAAGTTGCTCTTAAGTTTGGAGTCACCCAACCAGTTTAGTGTTTTCCATGAAAAGTCACACTACTTCACCCCCGTACGTTGTGAAATGAATAGAAAATAGAGACAAGACACTGACAAGGTTAGAAATACTGATTTGTAGGTGAAATAACATTGTTCTTCCATCACACTTTGCTTCCGTCCCAGAATCCTCCTCTTGCAGCAATTCCAGCATTGCACACCTTTGGCCTTCTAGCTATTAGTCTGTTGGGGTAAGCTGGAGAAATTGCCCCCCACGCTTCTAGAAGCCGCTCCCACAAGTTGGATTGGTTGGATGGGCACTTCTGGCGTACCATACGGTCCAGCTGCTCCCACAATGGGGTGGTGATCTGGTGACTGCGCTGGCCACTCCATTCCCTATGATAGAATACCAGCTGCCGCTTCTGCTGGAAATAGTTCTTGCACAATTTGGAGGTGTTTAGGGTCATTGTCCTGTTGTAGGATGAAATTGGCTCCAACCAAGCGCTGCCCACTGGGTATGGCATGGCGGTGCAGAGTGATCGCCTTCCTTATTCACAATCCCTTTTACCCTGTACAAATCTCCCCCCTTACCAGCACCAACCCCAGACCATCACATGACCTCCACCATGTATAACAGATGGCGTCAGGCATTCTTCCAGCATCTTCTCATTTCTTCTGCGTCTCACAAACCTTCTTCTTTGTCATCCAAACACCTCAAACTTGGATTCATCCGTCCACAACACATTTTTCCAGTCTTCCTCTGTCCAATCTCTGTGTTCTTTTGCCCATCTTAATCTTTTTCTTTTATTGGCCAGTCTCAGATACGGCTTTTTCTTTGCCACTCTGCCCTGAAGCCCAAAATCCGGCAGCCGCCTCTTCCCTGTAGATGGTGACACTGGTGTTTTGCGGGGACTATGTAATGAAGATGCCAGTTGGGGACCTGTGAGGCGTCTGTTTCTCAAACTAGAGGCTCTAATGTGCTTATCTTCTTGCTTAGTTGTGCAACGCGGCCTCCCACCTCTTTTTCTACTCTGGTTAGAGCCTGTTTGTGCTGTCCTCTGAAGGGAGTAGTACACGCCGTTGTAAGAAATCTTCAATTTCTTAGCAATTTCTGGCATGGAATAGCCTTCATTTCTAAGAACAAGAATAGACTGTCGCGATTCAGATGAAAGTTCTCTTTTTCTGGCCATTTTGAGTGTTAAATTGACCCCACAAATGTGATTCTCCAGAAACACAAACTGCTCAAAGGAAGGTCAGTTTTGTAGCTTCTGTAACCAGCTAGACTGTTTTCAGATGTGTGAACATGATTGCACAAGGGTTTTCTAATCATCAATTATCCTTCTGAGCCAATGAGCAAACACATTGTACCATTAGAAGACTGGAGTGATAGTTGCTGGAAATGGGCCCCTATACACCTATGTAGATATTGCACCAAAAATTTGCAGCTAGAATAGTCAGTTACCACATTAGCAATGTATAGAGGGGATTGGTTTACAGTTAGGACTGGTTTAAAGTTATCTTCATTGAGAAGTACAGTGCTTTTCCTTCAAAAATAAGGACATTTCAATGTGACCCCAAACTTTTGAACGGTAGTGTGTGTCTGTGTGTGTATATATATATATATATATGTGTGTGTGTGTGTGTGTGTTTGTTCCCTACTTGGACACAGGAAGTAGAGCATCATGGTTTCCAGGACTTGCAGAGAACTGACTGATTGTGTGTTGGTGCATACTGTATGTTTATGGCCATGTTCACACTAAGTGTAAAAAAAAAACAAAAAAACAGAGAGAGAAGGCGTCCATTATTACTGCAATTTAATTGACCTCAATGGGATGACGGCCGCCCAATACACAGTGTATTAAATGACGGATGTTGTTTGTGCGGACGTCAAAAGAATGATGATGACAATTATTTCCGTTCATCTTTTGCAGTCCTGGTCACACACAGCTTTTCTTTTTTCACCGCCTTTACTAATAAATTCAATGGACTTTTAGATTAAAGACAAAGTGCGATCCGTCACCTGACCTAGAATAATGAACGGACAGCAATCATTGTAATAACCGGCGGCCAAACAGCGAAATGACAGACGTCATTCTAAAGAAAACAAAAAACTAAGAAAAAGCGTCATGTGAACAAAGCCTAGGGATGTGTGGTATACGGCAATAACTCTAGACTCCCTATGATTCCTTATGATTTACGATGTACTGACTGTTATATAAGATTCAAACAGCAGCCAATCACAGATCACCCCTCATCTCCTAGGAAGTTTTAACTGAGCTGTAATTGGTCTAAATTATAACAATAACCCATAATGACCCCCCCCCCCCCCCCCCGAAGCATCGCTACATAATACCAGTGTGTATGAGGAGCCGTTACCAGTATGTATGAGGAGCCGTTACCGGTATGTATGAGGAGCCGTTACCAGTGTGTATGAGGAGCCGTTACTGGTATGTATGAGGAGCCGTTACCAGTGTGTATGAGGAGCCGTTACCGGTATGTATGAGGAGCCGTTACCAGTGTGTATGAGGAGCCGTTACCAGTATGTATGAGCCATTACCAGTGTGTATGAAGAGCCATTACCAGTGTGTATGAGGAGCCGTTACCGGTATGTATGAGGAGCCGTTACCGGTATGTATGAGGAGCCGTTACCAGTGTGTATGAGCAGCCGTTACCAGTGTGTATGAGGAGCCGTTACCAGTGTGTATGAGGAGACGTTACCAGTGTGTATGAGGAGACGTTACCAGTGTGTATGAGGAGCCGTTACCAGTGTGTATGAGGAGCCGTTACTGGTATGTATGAGGAGCCGTTACCAGTGTGTATGAGGAGCCGTTACCAGTATGTATGAGGAGCCGTTACCAGTATGTATGAGGAGCCGTTACCAGTATGTATGAGCCGTTACCAGTGTGTATGAGGAGCCGTTACCAGTGTGTATGAGGAGCCGTTACCAGTATGTATGAGGAGCCGTTACCAGTATGTATGAGCCGTTACCAGTGTGTATGAGGAGCCGTTACCAGTGTGTATGAGGAGCCGTTACCAGTGTGTATGAGGAGCCGTTACCAGTGTGTATGAGGAGCCGTTACCAGTGTGTATGAGGAGCCGTTACCAGTGTGTATGAGCCATTACCAGTGTGTATGAGCAGCCGTTACCAGTGTGTATGAGGAGCCGTTACCAGTGTGTATGAGGAGCCGTTACCAGTGTGTATGAGGAGCCGTTACCAGTGGGTATGAGGAGCCGTTACCAGTGGGTATGAGGAGCCGTTACCAGTGCGTATGAGGAGCCGTTACCAGTGCGTATGAGGAGCCGTTACCAGTGCGTATGAGGAGCCGTTACCAGTGCGTATGAGGAGCCGTTACCAGTGCGTATGAGGAGCCGTTACCAGTGCGTATGAGGAGCCGTTACCAGTGCGTATGAGGAGCCGTTACCAGTGCGTATGAGGAGCCGTTACCAGTGCGTATGAGGAGCCGTTACCAGTGCGTATGAGGAGCCGTTACCAGTGCGTATGAGGAGCCGTTACCAGTGTGTATGAGGAGCCGTTACCAGTGCGTATGAGGAGCCGTTACCAGTGCGTATGAGGAGCCGTTACCAGTGGGTATGAGGAGCCGTTACCAGTGCGTATGAGGAGCCGTTACCAGTGCGTATGAGGAGCCGTTACCAGTGCGTATGAGGAGCCGTTACCAGTGCGTATGAGCAGCCGTTACCAGTGCGTATGAGCAGCCGTTACCAGTGCGTATGAGCAGCCGTTACCAGTGCGTATGAGCAGCCGTTACCAGTGCGTATGAGGAGCCGTTACCAGTGCGTATGAGGAGCCGTTACCAGTGCGTATGAGGAGCCGTTACCAGTGCGTATGAGCAGCCGTTACCAGTGTGTATGAGGAGCCGTTACCAGTGTGTATGAGCAGCCGTTACCAGTGTGTATGAGCAGCCGTTACCAGTGTGTATGAGCAGCCGTTACCAGTGTGTATGAGCAGCCGTTACCAGTGTGTATGAGGAGCCGTTACCAGTGTGTATGAGGAGCCGTTACCAGTGTGTATGAGGAGCCGTTACCAGTGTGTATGAGGAGCCGTTACCAGTGTGTATGAGGAGCCGTTACCAGTGTGTATGAGGAGCCGTTACCAGTGTGTATGAGGAGCCGTTACCAGTGTGTATGAGCAGCCGTTACCAGTGTGTATGAGCAGCCGTTACCAGTGTGTATGAGCAGCCGTTACCAGTGTGTATGAGCAGCCGTTACCAGTGTGTATGAGCCATTACCAGTGTGTATGAGCAGCCGTTACCAGTGTGTATGAGGAGCCGTTACCAGTGTGTATGAGGAGCCGTTACCAGTGTGTATGAGGAGCCGTTACCAGTGCGTATGAGGAGCCGTTACCAGTGCGTATGAGGAGCCGTTACCAGTGTGTATGAGCAGCCGTTACCAGTGTGTATGAGCCATTACCAGTGTGTATGAGCCATTACCAGTGTGTATGAGCCATTACCAGTGTGTATGAGCCATTACCAGTGTGTATGAGCCATTACCAGTGTGTATGAGGAGCCGTTACCAGTGTGTATGAGGAGCCGTTACCAGTGTGTATGAGGAGCCGTTACCAGTGTGTATGAGGAGCCGTTACCAGTGTGTATGAGGAGCCGTTACCAGTGTGTATGAGGAGCCGTTACCAGTGTGTATGAGCAGCCGTTACTTCAATATTTAATTTGTATTTTTTCTTTTTTTCAGCAACATTAAATCAGACAATAGACATATGTAAACAGTATCCGAACCTTTGTCTTAATGGAAGGTGTATTCCCAACCTCAGTAGCTATCGCTGTGAATGTCACATAGGATACAAGCAAGATACACAAACAGAATGCAATGGTGAGTGACATCATCCAGAAGGGGGAATCCAGGATGTTTTTTTTTAAACAAAATGATTTGGTATAGATTATGGCTATGTTCACACAACGTCTTATTGTCAATTGGATCCCGGCCGGAGTGTACACACATCGTATCAGTGAATTCCGGCCGCAGAAAGCCCTGTCAGTGCACACAGTGAAGATCACCCGGCCAGAGATGATCCGGCCAGAGACCAGCCATTCCGTGACCCGGTCGGGGTCACGGAACGGCCGGTCTCTTACATAGTGACAACATAGCCTATATCTGCTTATCTGCACATACATCAGTGTATGTGTGTGTATATCTATGTGTCTATATTGGGGTGTGTGTGTGTCTTGTCAGTCTGTCTGTATCTGTGTATGCGTGTGTGTCTATATAAGTGTGTGTGTCTGTGTGTGTGTGTGTGTGTCTATATTTGTGTCTGTGTGTGTCTGTTTATCTATATCTGTTGGTGTTTGTTGGTCTATATCTGTGTGTGTGTGTGCTTATATATGTCTGAGTGTGTATATGTGTGTGTGCATATATCTGTGTGTATATGTATATATGTGTCTGTGTGTGTGTGTGTGTGTATATAGTCATGGCCAAAAGTTTTGAGAATGATACAAATATTAACTTTTACAAAGTCTACTGCTTCAGTTTTTAAATGGCAATTTGCATATAGTCCAGAATGTTATACAGAGGGATCAGCTTATCAGCAATTACTTGCACAGTCAATATTTGCCTAGAAAATGAACTTTATCCCCCAAAACACATTTCAGCATCATACAACAGGTGTGGGTGTTGATGAGGGCTGGAGATCAATCTGTCATGATTAAGTAAGAATGACACCACTGGACACTTTAAAAGGAGGCTGGTGCTTGGCATCATTGTTTCTCTTCTGTTACCATGGTTATCTCTAAAGAAACACGTGCAGTCATCATTGCACTGCACAAAAAATGGCCGAACAGGGAAGAGTATCGCAGCTAGAAAGATTGCACCTCAGTCACCAATCTATCGCATCATCAAGAACGTCAAGGAGAGAGGTTCCATTGTTGCCAAAAAGGCCTCCAGGGCACCCAAGAAAGACCAGCAAGCTCCAGGACCGTCTCTTAGAGTGTTTGAGCTGCGGGATGGGGCTACCAGCAGTGCAGAGCTTGCTCAGGAATGGCAGCAGGCAGAGGACAGCAGATCATGTGAAAATATAAGATTTGTGTCATTCACAAAACTTTTGGCCATGACTGTATATGTCTGTGTGTGTGTGTGTGTATGTATGTATATATATATATATATATATATATATATATATATATATATATATATATATATATAATCTGTGTGTATATATATGTGTATAATAGAAAATGTACCCGGCGCTGCCTGGGTATAAAGTGTCAGTGTGTCAATTAGATTTGTTCTAAGGTGCCCAGGAGGCAAAGCTAAAGGTATTGTTTCATCTGAGTTAATCAGTGGAATTAGTGTATACCTGTAGTGCATAGTTGGAGGGGTTCTGTATAGCGACAATGTATAGTTTTTAGGGGTCTCGCATATCTGTAGTGCATAGTTGGGGGGGCTGTATAACTATAGTGTATAGTTGGGGGGGTCCTGTATACCTGTAGTGTGTAGTTGGGGGGGGGGGCTGTATACCTGTAGTGTATAGTTGAGGGAGCTCCTGTATACCTGCAGTGTACAGTTGGTGAAGGTCCTGTATACCTGTACTGTATAGTTCAGGGGTCCTATATACCTGTAGTATATAGTTGGTGGGGGTCCTGTATACCTGTAGTGTAAAGTTTGGGGGTCCTGTATACCTGTAGTATAGAGTTGGTGAAGGTGCTGTATACCTGTAGTATAGAGTTGGTGGAGGTCCTGTATACCTGTAGTGTATAGTTTGGGGTCCTGTATACCTGTAGTATATAGTTGGTGGAGGTCCTGTATACCTGAAGTATATAGTTGGTGGAGTTCCTGTATACCTGTAGTGTATAGCTTTGGGGTCCTGTATACCTGTAGTATAGAGTTGGTGAAGGTGCTGTATACCTGTATTATATAGTTGGTGGAGGTCCTGTATACCTGTAGTGTAAAGTTTGGGGGTCCTGTATACCTGTAGTATATAGTTGGTGGAGGTCCTGTATACCTGAAGTATATAGTTGGTGGAGGTCCTGTATACCTGTAGTGTATAGTTTTGGGGTCCTGTATAGCTGTAGTATATAGTTGGTGGAGGTCCCATGCACTTGTAGTGTATAGTTTTGGGGTCCTGTATAACTGTAGTGTCTTGTATACCTGCAGGGTCGTATTTACCATTAGGCACCCATGGTCTGGTGCGTAGAGTAGCACCTTGCAGAGGGGCAGTACCCTCCCGTTCAGACTTGCCAGAAAATCTGGTGTCTTTTCGAAGGGGGTATGGTGGTATTGGTCAGATCTGGTATAGCGGTGTTATCCAGTCACAGTATGGCGGTATTGGTCAGGTCTGGTGTGGCAGTGTTATCCAGCACAGTATGGCGGTATTGGTCAGGTGTGGTATGACAGTGTTATCCAGTTACAGTATGGCGGTATTGGTCAGGTCTGGTATGACAGTGTTATCCAGTCACAGTATGGCGGTATTGGTCAGGCTTGGTGTGGCGGTGTTAAATGTGACGTGTGGAGCTATTACCTACTTATCCTGATGCTAATTGGTGAGTGAGGATGGGGCATCTTCAGGTTTAGTGCTTAGGGCAGCAGCAGCTGGGAATACTGCCCTCTATACATGTACTGTATAGATGCAGTAGGGGGTCCTGTATACATGTACTGTATAGATGGAGTAGGGGGTCTTGTATACATGTACTGTATAGATGGAGTAGGGGGTCCTGTATACATGTACTGTATAGATGGAGTAGGGGGTCCTGTATATAAATGTACTGTATAGATGGAGTAGGGGGTCCTGTATATACATGTACTGTATAGATGGAGTAGGGGGTCCTGTATATACATGTACTGTATAGATGGAGTAGGGGGTCCTGTATACATGTACTGTATAGATGGAGTAGGGGGTCCTGTATACCTGTACTGTATAGATGGAGTAGGGGGTCTACCAGTTAGTACTGTGGATGTTGTGAGGCAGCTTCCCTAGCAACCAACCAGATTCCAGCTCCCTGTGAAAATGAAAGCAGTAATCCTATTGGTTGCTAAGGCTCCAACTGCCGTTTACTGCTGGAGACATGAAGCTAATTATATCACCTGTGTTTGCAGTGAGGAGATTTTCCCATCCATCTCTATGGGGCGCTCGTCCCCCTCCCCCTCCTCTCCTGTACATCTGGCGGGGACGGGACCTCCGCAATAACCTTCCCGGGCACCCAATGTATCTGTGGGCCAAATTTGGGGTCAAACGGTTCAGGCGTTTGGAAGTCTATACGGGACAGACGGACAGACTTTGATTTTTATTATATATATATAATATATGTGTGTGTATATATATATACACACACACACACACACAGTGGGGAAAAAAAGTATTTAGTCAGTCCCTAATAGTGCAAGTTCCACCACTTACAAAGATGAGAGGCGTCTGTAATTGACCCCATATTAGACCTCAACTATGGGAGACAAAATGAGAAAACAAATCCAGAAAATCACATTGTCTGATTTTGTAAGAATTTATTGGCAAATTATGGTGGAAAATAAGTATTTGGTCAGTAACAAAATTTCCTCTCAATCCTTTGTTTTATCTCCTTTGTTGGCAATGACAGAGGTCAGACGTTTTCTGTAAGTTCTCACAAGGTTGGCGCACACTGTTGTTGGTCTGTTGGCCCATTCCTCCATGCAGATCTCCTCTAGAGCAGTGATGTTTTGGGGCTGTCGCTTGGCAACACGGACTTTCACCTCCCTCCAAAGGTTTTCTATAGGGTTGAGATGTGGAGACTGGCTAGGCCACTCCAGGACCTAGAAATGCTTCTTACCAAGCCGCTCCTTGGTTGCCCTGGCGGTGTGCTTTGGATCGTTGTCATGTTGAAAGACCCAGCAGCCACGTTTCATCTTTAATGCCCTTGCTGATGGAAGGAGGTTTGCACTCGCGATCTCCCGATACATGGCCCCATTCATTCTCTCATGTACCCGGATCAGTCATCCTGGCCCCTTTGCAGAGAACCAGCCCTAAAGCCTGATGTTCCCCCCCCCCCCCCCATGCTTTACAGTAGCTATGGTGTCTGGTGGATGCAACTCAGTATTCTTTTTCCTCCAAACACGACAAGTTGTGTTTCTACCAAACTGTTCCACTTTGGTTTCATCAGACCATAGGACATTCTCCCAATACTCTTCTGGATCATCCAAATGCTCTCTAGCAAACTTCAGACGGGCCGGGACATGTACTGGCTTAAGCAGTGGGACCCGTCTGGCACTGTAGGATCTGAGTCCCTGGCACTAGCGTAGTGTCTTACTGATGGTAGGCTTTGTTACATTGGTCCCAGCTATCTGCAGTTCATTCTCTAGGTCGCCCCGCGGGGTTCTGGGATTTTTGCTCACTGTTCTTGAGATCATTTTGACCCCACGGGGTGAGATTTTGCGTGGAGCCCCAGATCTAGGGAGATTATCAGTGGTCTTGTATGGCTTCCATTTTCTAATTATTGCTCCCACAGTTGATTTCTTCACTCCAAGCTGGTTGTCTACTGCAGATTCAGTCTTCCCAGCCTGGTGCAGGGCTACAATGTTCTTTCTGTTGTCCTTTGACAGCTCTTTGGTCTTCACCATAGTGGAGTTTGGAGTCTTTTTATACTGATAACAAGTTTAAACAGGTGCCATTACTCCAGGTAATGAGTGGAGGAAAGAGGAGACTCTTAAAGAAGAAGTTACAGATCTGTGAGGGCCAGAAATCTTGATTGTTTGTAGGTGACCAAATACTTATTTTCCACCATAATTTGCAAATAAATTCTTATAAAATCAGACAATGTGATTTTCTGGATTTGTTTTCTCATTTTGTCTCCCATAGTTGAGGTCTACCTATGGTGTCAATTACAGACGCCTCTCATCTTTGTAAGTGGGAGAACTTGCGCTATTGGTGTCTGACTAAATACTTTTTCCCCACTGTATATCTGTGTGTATATGCATGTGTGTGTATATATATAATATATAATCTGTGTGTGTGTGTGTGTATATATGTGTGCGTATATCTGTGTGTATTTGTATATATATGTGTATATATAAATGTGTGTGTGTGTGTGTGTGTATATATGTATGTATGTGTGTGTGTGTGTGTGTATATATATGTGTGTGTCCATGGTTTAAGTGCTTATAAGCACCGGAGCCAAATAAACGTACAACTTTCCACATTTCAAATGTTACTTTGTGAAGCAGAAGAGTTATTGGAGGGCGGCGGGTGGAATGGGGTGACTCCTCACTGGTGCCCCCCGGGTTCCTGGCTGTGATCGGACATGGAGAGCCGACTGCCAGCGGCTCCAGCCACATTGGCCTCCATGTAATACCCTGCAGAGGATCACTCTAGTTATAGTGTATAAATCTGTGGATTATTGTGTCAATTATCAGTAAGTGGATTGGCAGGAAATAAACAGGGACAAGTAACGGCCGTGTGACGTATAACGGCCATATGACTTTGGGCTATATAGGTGATTGTCTGTAATACATTGCATGTAATCACGTTATCCACATGACACGGCTCAGACTGTTCCGTTACTTCCTGTAAGCAGATGTGGATGAGTGTGCGGCCAATCCCTGCACCAATGGCGACTGTGTGAACACTCCTGGATCCTATTACTGTAAGTGCCATGCCGGCTTTCAGAGGACCCCCGCCAGACAGGCTTGTATCGGTAAGTGGAACCACGCCAACCCCCCAGCCACTGGCACACAACCACCACCACAAACCAGCACCTCTCAAACACTCGTCCCCCAACACACAATCCCCCAGCCGCTGCTACACAACCACCACCAAACCCGCACCTCTCAAACACTTGTCCCCCAACACACACAACCCCAGAGACCCCGGCACCCCCATAATACAGGGAGGAGGGGGGGCGGGGGAGTCTTCCTCCAGCTCAGGGACCACAAAATGGCTGATTAATGGCCCAATCCCCTGTCCTGAAATTACAGCTATATTTTACCTTTATTTTATGGTGTGTGAACATAGCCAAAAATGTTACCAAAGCCACACCCTCTCTCTGCCAAACCACAACCACTTGTCCAGCAATGCTCAATTCCTTTTGTCTGATTTGTTTTAAACTACTTGTTGTATTAATTATTATGCGCCAGCTTTGCTGTAACTGACACCCCCCCCCACAACTGACCCTCCCATAACTAACCCCCATAACCGTCCCCCATTACACCCATAACTCCCAGAACCAACACCCAGAACCGTCCCCCATAACCGACCCCCATTATACCCATAACCAACACCCAGAACCAACACCCAGAACCAACCCCATAACACCCAGAACCAACACCCAGAACCGTCCCCCATAACTTTGATAACCAACTCCAATAACACCCATAACCAACCACCATAACCGTCCCCCATAATACTCATAACCAACTCCCATAACACCCATAAGCGTCCCCCATAACTGATGCCTATAACAACACCCATAACCGACCCCTATAACTGCCCCCATAACTGACCCCTATAACACCCGTAACCGTCCCCCATAACCGACCCCCATATCACCCATAACCAACCCCCATATCACCCATAACCAACACTAATAACCAACCAGCATAACACCCATAACCGTCCCCCATAACCGACCCCCATATCACCCATAACCAACCCCCATATCACCCATAACCAACACTAATAACCAACCAGCATAACACCCATAACCGACCCCCATATCACCCATAACCAACCCCCATATCACGCATAACACCCATAACCGTCCCCCATAACCGACCCCAAAACACTCATAACCAACCCCAATAACCGTGCCCCGTAATCAAGCCCCATATCACCCATAACCAACCCCCATATCCGTCCCCCGTAATCAAGTCCCATATTACCCATAACCAACCCCCATAACACCCATAAGCAACCCCCTTAACCGACACCCATAACACGATATCCCTTCATGTGGAGAATGTAAATGGATGCAGTTGTCCAGTGTTATTGGAGATGTCTTTGACGACTGTTCGGCCATCCCGCCCCTGCTCCTCCTTCCCCCCCATTTATGGAGATTTATCAGATTATCACTTCTTGTAGAGATTATGATATAATGTCTGTTATAATGTATGATATTGTGCAGATATTGACGAGTGCATCCTGAACGGCGTCCTCTGCAAACATGGCCGCTGTGTAAACACTGAAGGAAGCTTCCAGTGTATCTGTAACGCCGGGTTTGAGCTGACGGCAGATGGAAAGAACTGCGCAGGTACAAATATGCACACCGGTGTACAATAAAGGTTACCATGAGATGACACAGGGAGGCCGCACTGAGGATGCAGGGAGGCTACACTGAGGTTACACCGAGATTACAGGGAGGCTACACCGAGGTTACACCGATGTTACAGGGAGTCTACACTGAGGTTACACCGGGATTACAGGGAGGCTACACCGAGGTTACACCGATGTTACAGGGAGTCTACACTGAGGTTACACCGATGTTACAGGGAGTCTACACTGAGGTTAAACCAAGGTTACAGGGAGGCTACACCGGGGCTACAGGGAGGCTGCACCAAGGCTGCATGGAAGGCACAAGAAGCCCGATCATCGTCATTAATAACCGTTGTAATTTGCATAAAATGGATGTGATTTGACACCAAAATGGTGACCACTAAAAAAACAGCCAAAAAAAGACGTTGTGTGAACATAGCCTAAGGGCCCTATGACACTGAGTGCTGATCTGCTGGTTATCAGGCCAATCCAACCGTTCTGTGTAAAAGAGACAACGATCATCGGCCAACACCAAACTCGACGGCCACCAACCGCACATTGCTACATGTAATAACTGTGGGGGGCCGGCGGCTAAAGATTGAATAAACTGTATACGTTACCTCTCCACCCTTCCGTCCTCTGCTGCCCTCGGCTTTTACCCCCCCCCCCCCCCCCCCCCCGGCACTGTAGCGGTCCTGGCCAGTGATTGGCTGAGTGGTCTGTCAGCTCAGAGGCCGCCCTGAAGTAGCAGCAGTGGCGGCACCGGGAAAAAACAGAGAACTGGAGAAGACAGGAGTGTGGAGAGGTAATGTATGACAGTTTAGGGCTAGGGCTTCACAGACATCACTAAAGATATCACTAAGTATATCCCTTGCTAAACGTTTACCAAGCCGTGCAATAGGCTGTGGTGGATCGGCGCTCATTTACATTTTTGGTCGTCCCGTCTTGTAGAACACTGATTGTGTTCATTATTAGTCGGCCCATCTCATAGGACCCTGATTGTGTACAGTATTGGTCGGCCCATCTCATAGGACCCTGATTGTGTACAGTATTGGTCGGCCCATCTCATAGGACCCTGATTGTGTACAGTATTGGTCGGCCCATCTCATAGGACCCTGATTGTGTACAGTATTGATCGGCCTGTCTCTTAGGACCCTGATTGTGTACAGTATTGGTCGGCCCTCTCGTAGGACCCTGATTGTGTACAGTATTGGTCGGCCCTCTCGTAGGACCCTGATTGTGTACATTATTGGTCGGCCCATCTCATAGGACCCTGATTGTGTACAGTATTGGTCGGCCCATCTCATAGGACCCTGATTGTGTACAGTATTGGTCGGCCTGTCTCTTAGGACCCTGATTGTGTACAGTATTGGTCGGCCCTCTCGTAGGACCCTGATTGTGTACAGTATTGGTCGGCCCTCTCGTAGGACCCTGATTGTGTACATTATCGGTAGGCCCGTCTCGTAGGACCCTGATTGTGTACACTGGCTCCATTATTACACCGTTTTCTGAATGAGTCAGTAACTGTCATTGAAATTCTATTCATAAGTGTTTATAGGGTTAGATCGTCCCTCCGGGCCCAGACTAATGCAGGCGCTTATGTCACCAAGGACTTGGGTGATGGAGTCAGTGTGGTGCCATATTCAGCAGATCTCCAGCCCAGCAGCAGTATCCAAACTCCAGAGATCACTCCGATGCCCGGACCTTGATACTGATCAGTTACTTTTTTTTTTGTGCCAATATTGAGGCGTTCTGTCCGGGAATGATCTGGTTTCCTGACGCTTCATTAGTGGTGGAATCTGATCTCCGGCGTGTCTTTGTTATTTTATGATATCTAAACCCTCGTAGAGAAGGATGTGTTTTCCCCATTAGGTGGTGCTACACACGTGATGTTTTTCTCCAATCACAGGTGCAGGCCTTTTCCCTCACTTTTCTGCCTCTTCTCTCTCTTGCGCACTCACAGCCCCACCAATCACTCACTAGCTAAGAAACCCCTATAAAAAGTGCCTGGTTGGAGGGTCAGTAGAGGTGGAGAGAGATGACACAGAGGCAGAAAGTTTTCTTCTATGCCTCTTACTACTGCTAGCATGCAGTGCTAGACTCCCTCAGGAGGGAAGGATGTCCTCTGAGGATCACCTTGTCCAAACTAGGGATACTGTCTACCCTACACAGGGCAGTCACCTGGAGTTAGGTACTGACTCCAGTAGGACTAAGCTGCAGTTATGCCTATGTATCCTACTGTAACACACGGCTATTCTGGGAAACCTTGGCAAGTCTGCTGACCCCCAGCGTAAGGACCTGGGACCTCGTACTACCCTAGCAGGACAGGTACCCCGACAATATAGGGCATAAGACGGTCAGATCAAATGTATCTATATGTGAGTACGAGAATCTTCTTCTTTTGTTAGATCTTCTACCATGCTATCCCGGCAGAGTACACAGCTACTTTGGACAGGGCCCTTGTTTGGACAGCCATCATTATGAGATGAAAATATGACGTATTATGCAAATTATAGTTGTTTATATGTCTGAAGACAATGTCCAAACAAGTGGCCATAAAAATCGTAGGAGCCTATCCGGGATATGTCTCTTCAGGACGTGGTGGGGTTATCGGTGATGCCGCTATTCTATCCCGCTCTTATTTGTCTCCAGATCACGATGAATGCGCCACCACTAACATGTGTCTGAACGGGATGTGTATCAACGAGGACGGCAGTTTCAAGTGTATCTGTAAGCCGGGATTCATCCTGGCCGCCAATGGCCGCTATTGTACAGGTCCGTTCTGTGTCTCTGATCGTCTTCTACTTCAGTAATGTTGGTTTTGTTCATTTTATTTCTACTATGCTCACATTTCTCTCCAACATCCACGTTCACAGACGTTGATGAGTGTCAAACCCCAGGAATGTGTATGAACGGCCATTGTATCAACACAGAAGGGTCTTTCCGCTGTGAGTGTCCTGCGGGTCTGGTGGTCGGGGTAGATGGACGTGTTTGTGTTGGTAAGTTCCTTCTCTATATCTGCTCCACAATAACCACTGGATTTACAATTTTATGTTTTTGGGGGGTGCTGGGGCGTGGGACATGGGGTCAAGTGTGTGGGGGCCGGGGCGTGGGGTCAAGTGTGTGGGGGCCGGGGCGTGGGGTCAAGTGTGTGGGGGCCGGGGCGTGGGGTCAAGTGTGTGGGGGCCGGGGCGTGGGGTCAAGTGTGTGGGGGCCGGGGCGTGGGGTCAAGTGTGTGGGGGCCGGGGCGTGGGGTCAAGTGTGTGGGGGCCGGGGCGGGGGGTCAAGTGTGTGGGGGCCGGGGCGTGGGGTCAAGTGTGTGGGGGCTGGGGCGTGGGGTCAAGTGTGTGGGGGCTGGGACATGGGGTCAAGTGTGTGGGGGCCGGGGCGGGGGGTCAAGTGTGTGGGGGCCGGGGCGTGGGGTCAAGTGTGTGGGTGCCCTATTACACCTCTTGATATTTTGTAAAAGTGAACACTGACCTGTTGCTGATACTAGACGTCTAGTTATTATAAGGGATGGAATTATAAGGGACTCCTATTATAATATAGCGATCAGTCTATCATTTCATACAAGATCTCCGTTATACCAGCGAGGATGGTCTATAGGTTTGTACAGTCCCTTATATTTCTCTTTATAGAAGTTCTCTAGATGGGAAGCTCCGCTCAGATTTATTAAGGGTAATAGAGATGAAGTGTAATACCACACACAGCCCCAGGACAGGGGAGGCGCTGTTCTTGGTAGAAAGCCTGCTATATTTAATATATTTATATATAACCCTCTTAGGCTATGTTCCCACTGTGAGATTTTTTTGCGCCTATTAATACTGACAGACACAAATACTGGTCATCACCAATAGGCGGCCTTGTTTTGCCAATCATATCCCGTAGTGGGAGCATAGCCTGATCATTGCCTCTTTCTCCTCAGATACACACATGCACAGCACTTGCTATGGAGCCATCAAAACAGGAATCTGTGTCAATCAGTTTCCCAGGTTGGTGACAAAATCTGAGTGCTGCTGCGCCAATCCTGACTATGGATTCGGAGAACCGTGCAAGCCATGTCCACCGCGGAACTCGGGTAAGAACCCTATGTATACGGCACCTAAAGGATATGAAAACTAACACTATTCTGTAATATGGTTGGATGATGTATAGATGTGTAATATACTAATATACCGTATATAAGATGCAATATATGTGTAATATACTAATATACCGTATATAAGATGCAATATATGTGTAATATACCGTATATAAGATGCAATATATGTGTAATATACTAATATACCGTATATAAGATGCAATATATGTGTAATATACTAATATACCGTATATAAGATGCAATATGTGTAATATACTAATATACCGTATATAAGATGCAATATATGTGTAATATACTAATATACCGTATATAAGATGCAATATATGTGTAATATACTAATATACCGTATATAAGATGCAATATATGTGTAATATACTAATATACCGTATATAAGATGCAATATGTGTAATATACTAATATACCGTATATAAGATGCAATATATGTGTAATATATTACATGATATCCACTGTATATTACACATAGTACATGATATCTAACCGACATTACAGCTATACCATACTGTATATATCATGTAATATATGTGCAATATACGCAGGGCTGTGGAGTCGATAAGCCGCAGCTCCAACTCGGCCTCGGCCTCCTGCTCCGTGATAAATGGCCGGTCAGATACCAGGGGAGATATCTATCACACCGGCTCAGCAGCTTCTCCCTAATGTCCTACATGATCTGAGGGAATATATACTGTATATACAGCAGCTTCTCCTGTGGGTGCAGCCAGTCTCCAGCCTCCATGTCCTGAACTACTCACAACTAGACTAGATGGAGCAGGGGGGCTTTTCCTGCTGACATCTTCTATGTTTCTAACTAATATTCACCACAGAAACACAGAAATACTGCCAGATATATGTGATATAGAGAGGTCACACATAGTGATATAGAGAGAGGTCACACATAGTGATATAGAGAGAGGTCACACATAGTGATATAGAGAGAGGTCACACATAGTGATATAGAGAGGGGTCACACATAGTGATATAGAGAGAGGTCACACATAGTGATATAGAGAGGTCACACATAGTGATATAGAGAGGGGGGTCACACATAGTGATATAGAGAGGGGGGTCACACATAGTGATATAGAGAGGTCACACATAGTGATATAGAGAGGGAGGTCACACATAGTGATATAGAGAGGGGGGTCACACATAGTGATATAGAGAGGGGGGTCACACATAGTGATATAGAGGGGTCACACATAGTGATATAGAGAGGGGTCACACATAGTGACATAGAGAGGGGTCACACATAGTGATATAGAGAGAGGTCACACATAGTGATATAGAGAGGGGTCACACATAGTGATATAGAGAGGGGTCACACATAGTGATATAGAGGGGTCACACATAGTGATATAGAGAGGGGTCACACATAGTGATATAGAGAGGGGTCACACATAGTGATATAGAGAGGGGTCACACATAGTGATATAGAGAGGGGTCACACACAGTGATATAGAGAGGGGTCACACATAGTGATATAGAGAGGGGTCACACATAGTGATATAGAGAGGGGTCACACATAGTGATATAGAGAGGGGTCACACATAGTGATATAGAGGGGTCACACATAGTGATATAGAGAGGTCACACATAGTGATATAGAGAGGGGTCACACATAGTGATATAGAGAGGGGTCACACATAGTGATATAGAGAGGGGTCACACATAGTGATATAGAGAGGGGTCACACATAGTGATATAGAGAGGGGTCACACATAGTGATATAGAGGGGTCACACATAGTGATATAGAGGGGTCACACATAGTGATATAGAGGGGTCACACATAGTGATATAGAGAGAGGTCACACATAGTGATATAGAGAGAGGGGTCACACATAGTGATAGAGAGAGGGGTCACACATAGTGATATAGAGAGGGGTCACACATAGTGATATAGAGAGAGGTCACACATAGTGATATAGAGAGGGGGGTCACACATAGTGATATAGAGAGGGGGGTCACACATAGTGATATAGAGAGGGGGGTCACACATAGTGATATAGAGAGGGGTCACACATAGTGATATAGAGAGGGGTCACACATAGTGATATAGAGAGGGGTCACACATAGTGATATAGAGGGGGGTCACACATAGTGATATAGAGAGGGGTCACACATAGTGATATAGAGGGGGGTCACACATAGTGATATAGAGAGGGGTCACACATAGTGATATAGAGAGGGGTCACACATAGTGATATAGAGGGGTCACACATAGTGATATAGAGGGGTCACACATAGTGATATAGAGGGGTCACACATAGTGATATAGAGAGAGGTCACACATAGTGATATAGAGGGGTCACACATAGTGATATAGAGAGGGGTCACACATAGTGATATAGAGAGAGGGGTCACACATAGTGATAGAGAGAGGGGTCACACATAGTGATAGAGAGAGGGGTCACACATAGTGATATAGAGAGGGGTCACACATAGTGATATAGAGAGGGGGGTCACACATAGTGATATAGAGAGGGGGGTCACACATAGTGATATAGAGAGGGGGGTCACACATAGTGATATAGAGAGGGGTCACACATAGTGATATAGAGAGGGGTCACACATAGTGATATAGAGAGGGGTCACACATAGTGATATAGAGAGGGGTCACACATAGTGATATAGAGGGGTCACACAGTGATATAGAGGGGTCACACATAGTGATATAGAGAGGGGTCACACATAGTGATATAGAGAGGGGTCACACACAGTGATATAGAGAGGGGTCACACATAGTGATATAGAGGGGGGTCACACATAGTGATATAGAGAGGGGTCACACATAGTGATATAGAGGGGGGTCACACATAGTGATATAGAGAGGGGTCACACATAGTGATATATAGAGGTCACACATAGTGATATAGAGAGGTCACACATAGTGATATATAGAGGTCACACATAGTGATATAGAGGGGTCACACATAGTGATATAGAGAGGTCACACATAGTGATATAGAGAGAGGTCACACATAGTGATAGAGGGGTCACACATAGTGATATAGAGAGGTCACACATAGTGATATAGAGAGGGGTCACACATAGTGATATAGAGAGGTCACACATAGTGATATAGAGAGAGGTCACACATAGTGATATAGAGAGAGGTCACACATAGTGATATAGAGAGAGGTCACACATAGTGATATAGAGAGAGGTCACACATAGTGATATAGAGAGGGGTCACACATAGTGATATAGAGAGGGGGGTCACACACAGTGATATAGAGAGGGGTCACACATAGTGATATAGAGAGGGGTCACACATAGTGATATAGAGAGAGGTCACACATAGTGATATAGAGAGGGTCACACATAGTGATATAGAGAGAGGTCACACATAGTGATATAGGGAGGTCACACATAGTGATAT
>NC_091456.1:1323341-1417031 GCF_027789765.1 Dendropsophus ebraccatus | reverse complement strand
GAAGAGGTCACACATAGTGATATAGAGAGGGGTCCACACATAGTGATATAGAGAGGGTCACATTGATAGTGATATAGAGAGGGGGTCACACACATAGTGATATAGAGAGGGGGGTATCAGTGACATAGTGATACATAGAGATATAGAGGGTCACACATAGTGATATAGAGAGGGGTCACACATAGTGATATAGAGAGGGGTCACACATAGTGATATAGAGAGGGGTCACACATAGTGATATAGAGAGGGGTCACACATAGTGATATAGAGGGGGTCACACATAGTGATATAGAGGGGTCACACATAGTGATATAGAGAGGGGTCACACATAGTGATATAGAGAGGGGTCACACATAGTGATATAGAGAGGTCACACATAGTGATATAGAGGGGGGTCACACATAGTGATATAGAGGGGGTCACACATAGTGATATAGAGGGGTCACACATAGTGATATAGAGAGGGTCACACATAGTGATATAGAGAGGGGTCACACATAGTGATATAGAGGGGTCACACATAGTGATATAGAGAGGGTCACACATAGTGATATAGAGAGGTCACACATAGTGATATAGAGAGGGTCACACATAGTGATATAGAGAGGGTCACACATAGTGATATAGAGAGGGTCACACATAGTGATATAGAGAGAGGTCACACATAGTGATATAGAGAGGGTCACACATAGTGATATAGAGAGAGGGTCACACATAGTGATATAGAGAGGGGTCACACATAGTGATATAGAGAGGGGTCACACATAGTGATATAGAGAGGGGTCACACATAGTGATATAGAGAGAGGTCACACATAGTGATATAGAGAGGGGTCACACATAGTGATATAGAGAGGGGGTCACACATAGTGATATAGAGAGGGGTCACACATAGTGATATAGAGAGGGGTCACACATAGTGATTATAGAGAGGGGTCCACACATAGTGATATAGAGAGGGGTCACACATAGTGATATAGAGAGGGGTCACACATAGTGATATAGAGAGGGTCACACATAGTGATATAGAGAGGGGGTCACACATAGTGATATAGAGGAGGGTCACACATAGTGATATAGAGAGGGGTCACACATAGTGATATAGAGAGGGGTCACACATAGTGATATAGAGAGGGGTCACACATAGTGATATAGAGAGGGTCACACATAGTGATATAGAGAGGGGGTCACACATAGTGATATAGAGAGGGGTCACACATAGTGATATAGAGAGGGGTCACACATAGTGATATAGAGAGAGGTCACACATAGTGATATAGAGAGGGGTCACACATAGTGATATAGAGAGGGGGTCACACATAGTGATATAGAGAGGGGTCACACATAGTGATATAGAGAGGGGTCACACATAGTGATATAGAGAGGGGTCACACATAGTGATATAGAGAGGGTCACACATAGTGATATAGAGAGGGGGTCACACATAGTGATATAGAGAGGGTCACACATAGTGATATAGAGAGGTCACACATAGTGATATAGAGAGGGGTCACACATAGTGATATAGAGGGGTCACACACAGTGATATAGAGAGGGGTCACACATAGTGATATAGAGAGGTCACACATAGTGATATAGAGAGGTCACACATAGTGATATAGAGAGGTCATAGTGATATAGAGAGGGGTCACACATAGTGATATAGAGAGAGGTCACACATAGTGATATAGAGAGGGGTCACACATAGTGATATAGAGAGAGGTCACACATAGTGATATAGAGAGGGGTCACACATAGTGATATAGAGAGGGGGGTCACACACAGTGATATAGAGAGGGGTCACACATAGTGATATAGAGAGGGGTCACACATAGTGATATAGAGAGATCACACATAGTGATATAGAGAGAGGTCACACATAGTGATATAGAGAGGGGTCACACATAGTGATATAGGGAGGTCACACATAGTGATATAGAGAGGGGTCACACATAGTGATATAGAGAGGGGGGTCACACACAGTGATATAGAGAGGGGTCACACATAGTGATATAGAGAGGGGTCACACATAGTGATATAGAGAGGGGTCACACATAGTGATATAGAGAGGTCACACATAGTGATATAGAGAGGTCACACATAGTGATATAGAGAGGTCACACATAGTGATATAGAGAGGGTCACACATAGTGATATAGAGAGGGTCACACATAGTGATATAGAGAGGTCACATAGTGATATAGAGAGGGGTCACACATAGTGATATAGAGAGAGGTCACACATAGTGATATAGAGAGGGGGTCACACATAGTGATATAGAGAGGGGTCACACATAGTGATATAGAGCGGGTCACACATAGTGATATAGAGAGGGGTCACACATAGTGATATAGAGAGGGGTCACACATAGTGATATAGAGAGGGTCACACATAGTGATATAGAGAGGGTCACACATAGTGATATAGAGAGGGGTCACACATAGTGATATAGAGAGGGTCACACATAGTGATATAGAGAGGGGTCACACATAGTGATATAGAGAGGGTCACACATAGTGATATAGAGAGGGTCACACATAGTGATATAGAGAGAGGTCACACATAGTGATATAGAGAGGGGTCACACATAGTGATATAGAGAGGGGGTCACACATAGTGATATAGAGAGGTCACACATAGTGATATAGAGAGGGGTCACACATAGTGATATAGAGAGAGGTCACACATAGTGATATAGAGAGAGGTCACACATAGTGATATAGAGAGGGGGGTCACACATAGTGATATAGAGAGGGGTCACACATAGTGATATAGAGAGGGGTCACACATAGTGATATAGAGAGGGGTCACACATAGTGATATAGAGAGGGGTCACACATAGTGATATAGAGAGGGGTCACACATAGTGATTAAGAGAGAGGGGTCACACATAGTGATATAGAGAGGGGTCACACATAGTGATATAGAGAGGGGTCACACATAGTGATATAGAGAGGTCACACATAGTGATATAGAGAGGTCACACATAGTGATATAGAGAGGTCACACATAGTGATATAGAGAGGGGTCACACATAGTGATATAGAGAGGGGTCACACATAGTGATATAGAGAGGGGTCACACATAGTGATATAGAGGGGTCACACATAGTGATATAGAGGGGTCACACATAGTGATATAGAGGGGTCACACATAGTGATATAGAGAGGTCACACATAGTGATATAGAGAGAGGTCACACATAGTGATATAGAGAGGGGGGTCACACATAGTGATATAGGGAGGTCACACATAGTGATATAGAGAGGGGTCACACATAGTGATATAGGGAGGTCACACATAGTGATATAGAGAGGGGTCACACATAGTGATATAGAGAGGTCACACATAGTGATATAGAGAGGGGGGTCACACACAGTGATATAGAGAGGGGTCACACATAGTGATATAGAGAGGGGTCACACATAGTGATATAGAGAGAGGTCACACATAGTGATATAGAGAGGGGTCACACATAGTGATATAGAGAGGTCATAGTGATATAGAGAGGGGTCACACATAGTGATATAGAGAGAGGTCACACATAGTGATATAGAGTGGGGTCACACATAGTGATATAGAGAGAGGTCACACATAGTGATATAGAGAGGGGTCACACATAGTGATATAGAGAGGGGTCACACATAGTGATATAGAGAGGTCATAGTGATATAGAGAGGGGTCACACATAGTGATATAGAGAGAGGTCACACATAGTGATATAGAGAGGGGTCACACATAGTGATATAGAGAGGGGTCACACATAGTGATATAGAGAGGGGTCACACATAGTGATATAGAGAGGTCATAGTGATATAGAGAGGGGTCACACATAGTGATATAGAGAGAGGTCACACATAGTGATATAGAGTGGGGTCACACATAGTGATATAGAGAGAGGTCACACATAGTGATATAGAGAGGTCACACATAGTGATATACAGGGGGTCACACATAGTGATATACAGGGGGTCACACATAGTGATATAGAGAGAGGTCACACATAGTGATATAGAGAGGGGTCACACATAGTGATATAGAGAGGTCACACATAGTGATATAGAGAGGGGTCACACATAGTGATATAGAGAGGTCACACATAGTGATATAGAGAGGTCACACATAGTGATATAGAGAGGGGTCACACATAGTGATATAGAGAGAGGTCACACATAGTGATATAGAGAGAGGTCACACATAGTGATATAGAGAGGGGGGTCACACATAGTGATATAGAGAGGGGTCACACATAGTGATATAGAGAGGGGTCACACATAGTGATATAGAGAGGGGTCACACATAGTGATATAGAGAGGGGTCACACATAGTGATATAGAGAGGGGTCACACATAGTGATATAGAGAGGGGTCACACATAGTGATTAAGAGAGAGGGGTCACACATAGTGATATAGAGAGGGGTCACACATAGTGATATAGAGAGGGGTCACACATAGTGATATAGAGAGGGTCACACATAGTGATATAGAGAGGTTACACATAGTGATATAGAGAGGTCACACATAGTGATATAGAGAGGGGTCACACATAGTGATATAGAGAGGGGTCACACATAGTGATATAGAGAGGGGTCACACATAGTGATATAGAGGGGTCACACATAGTGATATAGAGGGGTCACACATAGTGATATAGAGAGGGTCACACATAGTGATATAGAGAGAGGTCACACATAGTGATATAGAGAGAGGTCACACATAGTGATATAGAGAGAGGTCACACATAGTGATATAGAGAGGTCACACATAGTGATATAGAGAGGTCACACATAGTGATATAGAGAGGTCACACATAGTGATATAGAGAGGTCACACATAGTGATATAGAGAGGTCACACATAGTGATATAGAGAGTTCACACATAGTGATATAGAGAGTTCACACATAGTGATATAGAGAGGTCACACATAGTGATATAGAGAGAGGTCACACATAGTGATATAGAGAGAGGTCACACATAGTGATAGAGAGGGGTCACACATAGTGATATAGAGAGGGGTCACACATAGTGATATAGAGAGAGGTCACACATAGTGATATAGAGAGAGGTCACACATAGTGATATAGAGAGGTCACACATAGTGATATAGAGAGGGGTCACACATAGTGATATAGAGAGGGGTCACACATAGTGATATAGAGAGGTCACACATAGTGATATAGAGAGAGGTCACACATAGTGATATAGAGAGGTCACACATAGTGATATAGAGAGAGGGGTCACACATAGTGATATAGAGAGGGGGTCACACATAGTGATATAGAGAGGGGGGTCACACATAGTGATATAGAGAGGGGGGTCACACATAGTGATATAGAGAGGGGGGTCACACATAGTGATATAGAGAGGTCACACATAGTGATATAGAGAGGGTCACACATAGTGATATAGAGAGGGGTCACACATAGTGATATAGAGAGGGGTCACACATAGTGATATAGAGAGGGGTCACACATAGTGATATAGAGAGGTCACACATAGTGATATAGAGAGGGGTCACACATAGTGATATAGAGAGGTCACACATAGTGATATAGAGAGGGGTCACACATAGTGATATAGAGAGAGGTCACACATAGTGATATAGAGGGGTCACACATAGTGATATAGAGAGGGGTCACACATAGTGATATACAGAGGGGTCACACATAGTGATATAGAGAGGGGTCACACATAGTGATATAGAGAGGGGTCACACATAGTGATATAGAGAGAGGTCACACATAGTGATATAGAGAGGGGTCACACATAGTGATATAGAGAGGGGTCACACATAGTGATATAGAGAGGTCACACATAGTGATATAGAGAGGGGTCACACATAGTGATATAGAGGGGTCACACATAGTGATATAGAGAGGTCACACATAGTGATATAGAGGGGGGTCACACATAGTGATTATAGAGAGAGGTCACACATAGTGATATAGAGAGGGGTCACACATAGTGATATAGAGAGAGGTCACACATAGTGATATAGAGAGGTCACACATAGTGATATAGAGAGAGGTCACACATAGTGATATAGAGAGAGGGGTCACACATAGTGATATAGAGAGGTCACACATAGTGATATAGAGAGGGGTCACACATAGTGATATAGAGAGAGGTCACACATAGTGATATAGAGAGGTCACACATAGTGATATAGAGAGGGGTCACACATAGTGATATAGAGAGGTCACACATAGTGATATAGAGAGGGGTCACACATAGTGATATAGAGAGAGGTCACACATAGTGATATAGAGAGAGGTCACACATAGTGATATAGAGAGGTCACACATAGTGATATAGAGAGGTCACACATAGTGATATAGAGAGGGGTCACACATAGTGATATAGAGAGGGGTCACACATAGTGATATAGAGAGGTCACACATAGTGATATAGAGAGGTCACACATAGTGATATAGAGAGGGGGGTCACACATAGTGATATAGAGGGGTCACACATAGTGATATAGAGAGGGGTCACACATAGTGATATAGAGAGGGGTCACACATAGTGATATAGAGAGGGGTCACACATAGTGATATAGAGAGGGGTCACACATAGTGATATAGAGAGGTCACACATAGTGATATAGAGGGGTCACACAGTGATATAGAGAGGGGTCACACATAGTGATATAGAGAGGGGTCACACATAGTGATATAGAGAGGGGTCACACATAGTGATATAGAGAGGGGTCACACATAGTGATATAGAGAGGGGTCACACATAGTGATATAGAGGGGTCACACATAGTGATATAGAGGGGTCACACATAGTGATATAGAGAGAGGTCACACATAGTGATATAGAGGGGTCACACATAGTGATATAGAGAGGTCACACATAGTGATATAGAGAGAGGTCACACATAGTGATATACAGGGGGTCACACATAGTGATATAGAGGGGTCACACATAGTGATATAGAGAGATCACACATAGTGATATAGAGAGAGGTCACACATAGTGATATAGAGAGGTCACACATAGTGATATAGAGAGGGGTCACACATAGTGATATAGAGAGGTCACACATAGTGATATAGAGAGGGGTCACACATAGTGATATAGAGAGGGGTCACACATAGTGATATAGAGAGAGGGGTCACACATAGTGATAGAGAGGGGTCACACATAGTGATAGAGAGGGGTCACACATAGTGATATAGAGGGGTCACACATAGTGATATAGAGGGGTCACACATAGTGATATAGAGAGGGGGGTCACACATAGTGATATAGAGGGGTCACACATAGTGATATAGAGAGAGGTCACACATAGTGATATAGAGAGAGAGGTCACACATAGTGATATAGAGGGGTCACACATAGTGATATAGAGAGAGGTCACACATAGTGATATAGAGAGAGGTCACACATAGTGATATAGAGAGAGAGGTCACACATAGTGATATAGAGGGGTCACACATAGTGATATAGAGAGGGGTCACACATAGTGATATAGAGAGAGGTCACACATAGTGATATAGAGAGAGGTCACACATAGTGATATAGAGAGGTCACACATAGTGATATAGAGAGGGGTCACACATAGTGATATAGAGAGGTCACACATAGTGATATAGAGAGGGGTCACACATAGTGATATAGAGAGGGGTCACACATAGTGATATAGAGGGGTCACACATAGTGATATAGAGGGGGGGTCACACATAGTGATATAGAGAGGGGTCACACATAGTGATATAGAGAGGTCACACATAGTGATATAGAGGGGTCACACATAGTGATATAGAGAGGTCACACATAGTGATATAGAGAGGGGTCACACATAGTGATATAGAGAGGTCACACATAGTGATATAGAGAGGTCGCACATAGTGATATAGAGGGGTCACACATAGTGATAGAGGGGTCACACATAGTGATATAGAGAGGTCACACATAGTGATATAGAGAGGTCACACATAGTGATATAGAGAGGTCACACATAGTGATATAGAGAGGGGTCACACATAGTGATATAGAGAGGGGTCACACATAGTGATATAGAGAGGGGTCACACATAGTGATATAGAGAGGGGTCACACATAGTGATATAGAGAGGGGTCACACATAGTGATATAGAGAGGGGTCACACATAGTGATATAGAGAGGGGTCACACATAGTGATATAGAGAGGGGTCACACATAGTGATATAGAGAGGGGTCACACATAGTGATATAGAGAGGGGTCACACATAGTGATATAGAGAGGTCACACATAGTGATATAGAGAGAGGTCACACATAGTGATATACAGGGGGTCACACATAGTGATATAGAGAGAGGTCACACATAGTGATATAGAGAGGTCACACATAGTGATATAGAGAGGTCACACATAGTGATATAGAGGGGTCACACAGTGATATAGAGAGGGGTCACACATAGTGATATAGAGAGGGGTCACACATAGTGATATAGAGAGGGGTCACACATAGTGATATACAGGGGGTCACACATAGTGATATAGAGAGAGGTCACACATAGTGATATAGAGAGGGGTCACACATAGTGATATAGAGAGGGGTCACACATAGTGATATAGAGAGGGGTCACACATAGTGATATAGAGAGGGGTCACACATAGTGATATAGAGGGGTCACACATAGTGATATAGAGAGGTCACACATAGTAATATAGAGGGGTCACACATAGTGATATAGAGAGAGGTCACACATAGTGATATAGAGGGGTCACACATAGTGATATAGAGAGGTCACACATAGTGATATAGAGAGAGGTCACACATAGTGATATACAGGGGGTCACACATAGTGATATAGAGGGGTCACACATAGTGATATAGAGAGGTCACACATAGTGATATAGAGAGAGGTCACACATAGTGATATAGAGAGGTCACACATAGTGATATAGAGAGGGGTCACACATAGTGATATAGAGAGGTCACACATAGTGATATAGAGAGGGGTCACACATAGTGATATAGAGAGGGGTCACACATAGTGATATAGAGAGAGGGGTCACACAGAGTGATAGAGAGGGGTCACACATAGTGATATAGAGGGGTCACACATAGTGATATAGAGAGATCACACATAGTGATATAGAGAGATCACACATAGTGATATAGAGAGAGGTCACACATAGTGATATAGAGAGAGGGGTCACACATAGTGATAGAGAGGGGTCACACATAGTGATATAGAGGGGTCACACATAGTGATATAGAGAGGGGTCACACAGTGATATAGAGAGGGGTCACACATAGTGATATAGAGAGGTCACACATAGTGATATAGAGAGAGATCACACATAGTGATATAGAGAGAGGTCACACATAGTGATATACAGGGGGTCACACATAGTGATATAGAGAGGTCACATAGTGATATAGAGGGGTCACACATAGTGATATAGAGAGGGGTCACACATAGTGATATAGAGAGGTCACACATAGTGATATAGAGGGGTCACACATAGTGATATAGAGAGGGGTCACACATAGTGATATAGAGAGGGGTCACACACACACAGCTGCAGCCATAGAACACTGAAGAAAAACCCGGCACTGAGGACAGAGGTTACAGCTACACTCCTTATGTCTCCTCCTCCTCCTCTATATTACACAGGATATCTCCATATTACACTGCTGCTCATATACAGTCATCCAGCATCCAGGAAGAGACCAGCACAGATCTTCCCCCCCCACAATGGACTCTTCCAGCTCACAAACAACCTGCCAAATAGTCACCGACAACATCTCCCCGACCACCCTTATGTAACAGGGCCAGTGTCCTATTACTGATATATTCCCCGACCACCCTTATGTAACAGGGCCAGTGTCCTATTATTGATATATTCCCCGACCACCCTTATGTAATAGGGCCAGTGTCCTATTACTGATATATTCCCCGACCACCCTTATGTAATAGGGCCAGTGTCCTATTACTGATATATTCCCCGACCACCCTTATGTAATAGGGCCAGTGTCCTATTACTGATATATTCCCCGACCACCCTTATGTAATAGGGCCAGTGTCCTATTACTGATATATCCCCCGACCACCCTTATGTAATAGGGCCAGTGTCCTATTACTGATATATTCCCCGACCACCCTTATGTAATAGGGCCAGTGTCCTATTACTGATATATTCCCCGACCACCCTTATGTAATAGGGCCAGTGTCCTATTACTGATATATTCCCCGACCACCCTTATCTAATCGGGTCAGTGTCCTATTACTGATATATTCCCCGGCCAATTAAATGTCCAAAAGTGATCCAGTGAGACAATGCGACATGTTTGGACGTAAACGTCTTAATCATTGCATAGATACGTGGTGTGTATTAGTCACTTCCATGTATCGGCCCATGTATGTTGCTCATAATATATATTCATGAGCAAAACTTGTAAAATTCATATCAAAATTCAATTCTACATTTTCTAAAGATTTTTTAAAGCTGGAGTCGGAGTTGGTACATTTTTTTTCCGACTTCAACTCCGACTCCAGTCAAAACTAGCTCCAACTCCGACTCCACAGCCCTGAATATACGGTATATATCATGTAATATATGTGTAATATACGGTAGATATCATGTAATATACGATATATATCATGTAATATACGATATATATCATGTAATATATGGGTATTATACGGTAGATATCATGTAATATATGTGTAATATACGGTATATATCATGTAATATACAGCATATATCATGTAATATATGTGTAATATACGGTAGATATCATGTAATATACGGCATATATCATGTAATATGGGTATTATATGGTAGATATCATGTAATATATGTGTAATATACGGCATATATCATGTAATATATGTGTAATATACCGTATATATCATTCAATATATGTGTAATATACTGTAGATATCATGTAATATACGGTATATATCATGTACTATATGTGTAATATACGGTAGATATCATGTAATATATGGGTATTATACGGTAGATATCATGTAATATATGTGTAATATACGGTATATATCATGTAATATACAGCATATATCATGTAATATATGTGTAATATACGGTAGATATCATGTAATATACGGTAGATATCATGTAATATATGGGTATTATACGGTAGATATCATGTAATATATGTGTAATATACGGCATATATCATGTAATATATGTGTAATATACCGTATATATCATTCAATATATGTGTAATATACTGTAGATATCATGTAATATACGGTATATATCATGTAATATATGGGTATTATACGGTATATATCATGTACTATATGTGTAATATACGGTAGATATCATGTAATATATGGGTATTATACGGTAGATATCATGTAATATATGGTATATATCATGTATTATACATGTTCATGATTAAATTAATTTTTTCTTGCAGCTGAATTCCAGAGTCTGTGCAGCGGAGGGATCGGAATAACCATCGATGGAAGAGGTAATAACAAAGTGTACAAGCGGAAGCCTCCTACATAAAGTGTAAAGACGGAGTGCTGGTCAGACAGAGCCGCTCTCCATACAGTCACTTATAGACGTTACAGCAGGTTATCTCACCTGTATTGTTATACAAGCACCAGTATCATTGTGTGCTGGTGGTGGATGATGTTATACAGGCCCCAGTATCATTGTGTGCTGGTGGTGGTGGATGATGTTATACAGGCCCCAGTATCATTGTGTGGTGGAGCTGCCTCTATCACTTGGTGGAGCTGCCTGTATGACTTGGTGGAGCTGCCTGTATCTCTTGGTGGAGCTGCCTCTATCACTTGGTGGAGCTGCGTGTATTACTTGGTGGAGCTGCCTGTATCTCTTGGTGGAGCTGCCTGTATGACTTGGTGGAGCTGCCTGTATCTCTTGGTGGAGCTGCCTCTATCACTTGGTGGAGCTGCCTGTATCGCTTGGTGGAGCTGCCTGTATGACTTGGTGGAGCTGCCTGTATCACTTGGTGGATCTGCCTGTATCACTTGGTGGAGCTGCCTGTATCTCTTGGTGGAGCTGCCTGTATCTCTTGGTGGGGCTGCCTATATCTCAGCTCCACCAAGCGATAGAGGCAGCTCCACCAAGTCATACAGGCAGCTCCACCAAGTCATACAGGCAGCTCCACCAAGTCATACAGGCAGCTCCACCAAGTCATACAGGCAGCTCCACCAAGTCATACAGGCAGCTCCACCAAGTCATACAGGCAGCTCCACCAAGTCATACAGGCAGCTCCACCAAGTCATACAGGCAGCTCCACCAAGTCATACAGGCAGCTCCACCAAGTCATACAGGCAGCTCCACCAAGTCATACAGGCAGCTCCACCAAGTCATACAGGCAGCTCCACCAAGTCATACAGGCAGCTCCACCAAGTCATACAGGCAGCTCCACCATCACTTGGTGGAGCTGCCTGTATGACTTGGTGGAGCTTCTTCCCACTCTAATATCTGTTCTAACACTAATGTGCACTGTGCCAGATGAGGGATTGTGAATCCCTGCAGTTCCTGACACAACCACTGGTGGCAGCAGAGAGGACGGTTATTACTGCTCACCAAGGACAAAATCATTCAGAAAAAGAGTAATCCAGATGAATGAGTCTGATGGGGCATTAATAGCAAACCTTTATATACTGTGCGTTATCCCTGAGGCTATGCTCACACACTGCTGGAATAGAGTGGATGGCCGCCATTAAATGGCAAATAATTACCCGCATTTTAAAACAGTGGCCGTTATTTGCCAATAAATGACGGCCATCGACTCAATTTCAGCAGTGTGTGAGCATACCCTTTCTGTATTTTCAATCCCCTCCTGGTTTTGGTTGAAAAATACTGACCACGATACTGAGTGTGAGCGTAGCCGGATGCTGAGTGTGAGCGTAGCCGGATGCTGAGTGTGAGCGTAGCCGGATGCTGAGTGTGAGCGTAGCCGGATGCTGAGTGTGAGCGTAGCGCGGTGCTGAGTGTGAGCGTAGCGCGGTGCTGAGTGTGAGCGTAGCGCGGTGCTGAGTGTGAGCGTAGCGCGGTGCTGAGTGTGAGCGTAGCGCGGTGCTGAGTGTGAGCGTAGCGCGGTGCTGAGTGTGAGCGTAGCGCGGTGCTGAGTGTGAGCGTAGCGCGGTGCTGAGTGTGAGCGTAGCGCGGTGCTGAGTGTGAGCGTAGCGCGGTGCTGAGTGTGAGCGTAGCGGGGTGCTGAGTGTGAGCGTAGCCGGATGCTGAGTGTGAGCGTGGCAGCTGGAGGCCGTATACATATTATCTCTCCTGTAACTTGTAGATATAAATGAATGTGCTCTGGATCCCGACCTCTGTAACAATGGGCTGTGTGAGAACCTGCGCGGCGGCTTCCGGTGTATATGTAACAGCGGCTACGAAGCCCATTCATCTGGCAGGAATTGTATCGGTGAGTTCTGGAAGTTATTTCCTTATTTCTCTGCTAATTGTCGCTGCCTTCCTGAGCTGAGTGATATATATATATACACTGTATGATCCCAGACCCTATATACATATCCCAGACATATATATATTTCCCTTACGTCCTAAGCGGCAGCACATAATGGGGAAGATTCTATCTTCCTGCAATGATAGGACAGATGGTAACAAGCAATGAAGGCTTTAATGAGCCGCCTATAAGAGACCCCACAGACCCCGCCTCGTTGTGTTTTCTGTCCTTCTGTGGGACAGGTGGTCTGGGAGCAGGAGGGGGGACTGCAGATGCTTTTTTCCTTCCTTTTCTTGCCAGCGCCTTTCCCTCTGCATGGTCGTGCAGGGGGAGAGGGGTTAAGTATTCCTTTTTATTTTTTTATGATATAAATGTTTTATTTTATCCTTTTGACAGTGAATGAAGTGGTATACATCTGTGCTTTGCAGCACGGCAATTCTATCTACCTTTTGATCTGGGCTGTCTCCTGATGGCGGACACGGCGTATGCGAACACATGAGCCTGGCGTGTGTTGTCAGCACAGTGCGATGGACGCTGACGGAGTGACGTCATTACGCGTGTGCGGCCTATGACGCGGGGCGACGCAGCGTTGGCGTACGTTCTGCGTACATTTGGCGTACGTTCTGCATATGAACGGCGTAGGTTCTGCGTATGAACGGCGTACGTTTGGCGCATGCACCCCACGTGTGCTCACGTTCGGCATACGGCTAACCTTGGGGGGCCGATGTCCATTCCAAGAATGCATTGTGCACAATGGAATTTAAGCCAGACAGGCTGTTTGGTCCTGAACTGGACTCTCTAATGGAGGGTCCAGCTGATAAAAAAGGCAAGACCTTGCCATTGGCCTATAAAAGGAAAAGAAACTCCTTTCGATCTTGCCTGCATTGGACCCCCTGCTGAAGTAGAGGAAAAGGCTCTTACTCTTAGGGCCCTATTCCACCGGACGATTATCGTTTAGATTATCGTTAAATCGTTCGAATCTAAACAATAATCGTTCGGTTGAAATGCAGTTAACGATTAACGACCGAACGAGAAATCGTTGATTGCTTTATAAGACCTGGACCTATTTTTATCGTTGCTCGTTCGCAAAACATTCGCATTGAATAAGACATCGTTCGGTCGTTCGCAATAGATACAAACGCAATAGCGAATAAATAGGGAAGAAAAAAACGATCGCAATTACGATCGTAACGATTATCGTTCCATGGAAATGAGTGAATGTTTTCAGGTCTTTCGCAATAGCGGTTGTTTGAGATCGTTAACGATTATGCAAACGATAATCGTCCGGTGGAATAGGGCCCTTACTCACGAGGAGGTCGCAATTCCCAGAAGGCTTCATCTCAGCGCCAGAGAGGTCAAGGCAGAGGTTCGTCGAGTGCCAGAAAGTCTGCCTTCTAACGCCAGAGGCATCCCGGTGGGAGGTTCCCTAGTCCACTTCGTAAGCCACTGGGAAAGGTATGTGGAAGACCCTTGGGTCTTAACCAAATCTTATGATTTTTATCTTATAGAATGGCGCAGAACACCGGTCAACAGGTTCCGGCATACTCCCATTTTGTCGCCCGTAAGACAGCGTCCTCTGGAGAGTGCAGTCTTAGACTTCATTCGCATGAACGTGTTAGAGGACGTCCCTATCCAAGAAAGGGGTCAAAGCATCTATTCTCAGGTTTTTTTGGTCCCAAAACCCTCGGGAAAGTGGCGGATGATCATCGACTTGAGATTCCTCAACAGATTTATAGACCAAAGAAAGTTCAGAATGGAAACTATAAGATCAACCTTTCCCCTTATTTCCAGAGGAGACTTCTTGGCAACCCTGGACCTGAAGGACACCTACCTCCTTGTCCCCATTCACAGGAGCCACAGAAGGTACCTTCGTGTCAAGGTCTTTGTCCAGGGCGAGTGGCGACACCTGCAGTTAACAGCTCTTCCTTTCGGCATCACATGTGCCCCCTTCCTCTTTACAAAGATTGTTTCTGCCATCACTGCTTCCCTAAGGGAGGCAGGAGTTACCATCGTCCCGTACCTGGACGACTGGCTGTTGATTGCCGGTTCAAGAGAAAAACTCTTGAATGACATAGATTATACGATTATACACTAAGACGTATCCAGACTCTAGGATGGCTAGTAAATCAGGAGAAATCCCATCTGAAACCATCACAAGCAAAGGTTTTTCTGGGTTTCATCCTAGATACGTTCACCATGATGGTGTCTCTACCACCGGAGAGGCTTCAGAAATTGAAGCAGGAGTCTTAAAGCTCCAGCTCTGGTGTCTCTGCGCCATATGATGAAGGTTTTAGGTCTCATGACCTCCACAAGCGATGCCATTGAATAGGCAAAGTGGCACATGAGGCCCCTGCAACAAGAGGTCCTATTGGCTTGGGACAGGAAGATCGAGTCCTTAGATCAGAGGAGGATGATTTCCAGGGAGACAAGAGCCTCCCTGGCCTGGTGGCTTCCCCCTGTCAATGGCAGAAGCTTTGCACCGGTGTCTTGGATAGAAGTTACAACCGACGCTTCAGGCTCAGGTTGGGGCGCCCACATGATCGGCCAACTGGCAAAAGGGAAATGGTCACATCTCTAGACAGAGTCCTGTCATCCAACCTAAGAGAGAGATGATGGCCGTCCTTTAGCCCTGATTCACTTCGAACCCCAGATCCAGGGGCAATCTGTCAAGATAAGGTCAGACAACGCCACGGCCGTGGCATACATAAACGGCCAGGGGGGCACCAGGTCGCTTCCCCTCTTACTGGAAGCGGAGAAGATATTCTCATGGGCAGAGAGATGTCTGCTCAGAATATCGGCTGCTCATCTGAGAGGTTGTCTCAATGTCCTAGTGGACAGGCTGAGCTGGGACCTTCCCTTGTCAGGGGAATGGTCTTTGGATCCCGAGATTTTCCTCCAGATGACACAGTTAAGGGGCGTTCCATCAGTGGACCTTATGGCTACTGCCGAGAACGCGAAAGTACACCGGTTCTGCTCCCTGTACCAAGCAGACAAACCTTGGAGGCTGGAAGCCCTATCATTCAGGTGGACTTTCAGGCTGGGTTATGTGTTCCCACCAATCCCCATGATCCCCAAGATCTTGCAAAAGACAAGACAGGATCAGGCATCGGTGATAATAATAGCACCTTACTGGCCCAAGAGAGCCTGGTTCGCTCTCCTGATGACTATGTCCAGGGGGACCTTTTGGAGGCTCCCTGTGTTTCCCCACCTACTGTCTCAGGGCGACAGACTGCTTGAACCTAGATCAACTACATCTGACAGCATGGAAATTGACGGCTCCTTACTAAGGGGTAGAGGTCTCTCCGATGCAGTTGTTAACACGCTCCTACAATCCAGAGCTTCCTCTACTAATAGGACTTACCTGAGAGTCATGAGAGCTTTTGACGCCTGGTGTGCCAGAACGCAAGTGCCACCGTCCTCGCCATCTGTGGAACAGATTCTACAATTCCTCTAGGATGGTTTTGACAAGGGTTTAAGTCCAAACACTATGAAGGTTCATGTGTCTGCCCTGTCTGCTCTTCTAGTAAGAAGACTGTCTCAAGAGATCCTGATTCAGAGGTTCTTAAAAGCTACACAGCGCATCAGACCCATTGTCTCTAATCCAGCCCCCAAATGAGATCTGGGATTGTTCTTGGATCAAACCTCTTTTTGAGCCTCTCCCATCGGTGGACCTGAAATTCCTGTCTCTAACCTTATTTAATTTTTCCTACAGGATCGTGTGGTTCTGAGAACCCTACCGCCCTTCACCCCTAAAGTTCCTTCCTTCAATAATATAAATCAGCAGATCAAATTACCAGTTTTCCTGCCTAATCCCTCTAACGAGAATGAATTAAGGCTGCACTCTCTAGACGTAGGTAGAGCGTTAAGAATCTACTTGGACCGTACAGAAGATTTCAGAAGTTCTGAAAACCTTTTTGTATCCTTTGCCGGAAGGAACAGGGGTACCGGGGCATCAAGAGCAACCGTATCCCAATGGATAAGAGAGGCGATCACATTAGCATATGAGGAAGCAGATGTTCAAGTGCCTGAAGCCATCAAAGCCCACTCTACCAGGGCAATGTCCACATCTTGGGCAGAATGGAATTGTATTCCTATTGACCAAATTTGCAGGACCGCCTCCTGGGCATCATCTCACACCTTTGCCAGGCATTATAGACTGGACATTAGATCCTCGGGACATCAGTCCTTTGTGAGTGCTGTCTTGAGTACTGCTATGTGAATTTTGTTATGTCCCTCACTTTTTTGGGGATCTTGCTATATCCTCATTATGTGCTGCCGCTTAGGACGTAAGGGAAAGTGTAATTTTTACTCACGTAAATTCTCTTTCCTGTAGTCCGAAGCGGCAGCACAAGCAAACCCCCCAATAAAAGATTTATATTTTGCATCATACCTTGAGTCTGTCTTAGTAGTTATTTTGATAAATATATTTTAGATGTTTTTTTACACAAGTAGTTAGAACTACACAACAAGGCCGGGTCTGTAGGGTCTCTTATAGGCGGCTCATTAAAACCTTAATTGCTTGTTCCCATCCTATGGGAACTATGCTGTCCTATCATTGCAGGAAGATAGAATCTTCCCCATTATGTGCTGCCGCTTCGGACTACAGGAAAGAGAATTTACGTGACTAAAAATTACACTAATATATAATCTCTCTCACAGGCCCCAATATATATATATATATATATATATATATATATATACATATACCAGACCCCTATGTATCTCAGACCCCTATATACAGTAAATCCGAGACCCCTATATATTCCATACAGCTATATATCCCAGACCCCTTTATATATATGAACTGGAGAGAATGGAACGGCTGCACATCCCATCTATGGCTGATACTAATGCCGCCAGGCCTATATTAAAAATCAACACCAGAGTGTCTGTATATGAATTGATCAAGCCATATTGCCCCGTGTACCACCGCGCAGGTCCTCTGGTCCACATGGGTCCCTACGCTAACTCCACACCGTGTCGGTCAGCGACCGCCAACCCCGCAAAGCGTGCACGTGCAGGGAAGGGAGGCCATGGAACGGCCCTGCAACCCCAATGTCACAGGACCAGACCCAAAAAGCCCCACCAAAACCCAGCCAGCACCACCGGCGGGGAAGGCTGCCCCCAAACGACACAAGTATGGATATGGTATTACACTTACCATTGCTGCTCTCACAGAATGGGGAAGACATAGGGTCCAGACATGTGAGCACAGACATATCCTGCTAATTTTGGTCATGTGGGTCTTATAAAGGAGTGCTAGCTGTTCAGAGAGGGAGAATAGTGTTTTATATTTAGCCAAGCGGCACTAGTATCAGCCATAGGTGTGATGTGCAGCACTCTGTTTCTTCCCTGAGCCACATTTTGTTTCTCTCTTTTCTCCGTGTTTTGCACTCCTCCTGGTGAGACCCACATGACCGCAATTAGCAGGAGACACCTGAGTGCACATGGTTTTAATCCCTCCTGTTTTTTTCCCATTCTGTTTGCTGCAGCTATGGTGAGCGCAATACCTTATCCAGACTTGTGCTGCTTGGGGGCGACCTTCTCCGCCGGCGGTGCTGGCCGGGTTCTGGTGTGGTGGTTTTGGGTCTGGTCCTGTGGCATGGGGGTCGCAGGGCCGTCCCATGGCCCCCGTTCCCTGGCTGTGCACGCCTGCGGGGTTGGTGGCCACTGACTGGCACGGTGTGGACTTAGTGTAGGGACCCATGTGTATCAGATACCGGCACGAGGTACATGGGGCAGTATGGCTTGATCAATTCATACACAAAATTCTGATGTGTTTTATATTTAGCCAAGCGGCACTAGTATCAGCCATAGGTGTGATGTGCAGCACTCTGTTTCTTCCCTGAGCCACCCTTTATATATATATATATATCCCTAACCCATATGTATATCCCAGACCCCTATATATATCCCAGACCCCTATATATATATCCCAGACCCTACATATCCCAGACCCCTATATTTATCCAAGACCCCTATATAACCCATACACCTATATATCCCAGACCCCTGTATATATAAACCAGACCCCTATATATATCCCAGACCCCTATATATATCCCAGACCCATATATATATATATCTATATCCCAGGCCCCGTAGCAAACTTTTAATTGCCCCCCCCCCCTCAACCGACCACTACGCCGTCAACACACCCAGCTCTACACAGGGTCTGTACTACATATAAATTACAGTGCAAATATATTTAGTGACTCACAGGGGACGTCTTCTCTGATCGGAGTTCTTCCCTTTTCATCTTCTCCATCCGTCCTTGGCCGTTATGAGAACTTCTCTGAGCCACGAATCCACAGAATCTGCCAGACAGACATATTAGGCTCCTCACTCTGGCACCATCCTCATCTCTATACACACTGCACATCTGTATTGGCCCCTATAAGCCCTCTTTCAGTGGGTAGTCCTGACTCCTTATAGATAGTCCCTTGTTCAGTCCTCCACATAGATGGCCCTGTGTGCATCTACTATAGTAGAGAGCCCCTCTGTGTTTATAGTAGATGACAACCTCTGTGCATCCCCTATACCAGGGCTAGGGAACCTCGGCTCTCCAGCTGTTGCAAAACTACAACTCCCATCATGTGTAGACAGTCAAAGTTAAAGCTGTAGTTTTTAAACAGCTGGAGAGCCAAGGTTCCCTATCCCTGCCCTGTAGTATATGGCCCCCTCTGTGTAGTCCCCTTATAGATGACCCCTCTGTGTAGTCCACTATAGTAGATATCCCCCCCCCTCGGTGCATGCCCTGTTATATACACCACGCAGTGTAGTTACCCTTATAGATGCCTCCTCTGTGACGTCCTCCTTATAGATTGCCCCCTGTGTTGTTCCCTTAGATGGCCCCCAGTGATGGCACCCAGTGTTGTCCCTCCTCCATAGGCAGCGCCCAGTGTTGTTCCTCTTACAAATGGCCCCCAGTGTTGTCCCTCCCCCATAGGCAGCGCCCAGTGTTGTCCCTCCCCCATAGGCAGCGCCCAGTGTTGTCCCTTCCCCATAGGCAGCGCCCAGTGTTGTCCCTCCCCCATAGGCAGCGCCCAGTGTTGTCCCTCCCCCATAGGCAGCGCCCAGTGTTGTCCCTCCCCCATAGGCAGCGCCCAGTGTTGTCCCTCCCCCATAGGCAGCGCCCAGTGTTGTCCCTCCCCCATAGGCAGCGCCCAGTGTTGTCCCTCCCCCATAGGCAGCGCCCAGTGTTGTCCCTCCCCCATAGGCAGCGCCCAGTGTTGTCCCACCCCTATAGGCAGCGCCCAGTGTTGTTCCTCTTACAAATGGCCCCCAGTGTTGTCCCTTCCCCATAGGCAGCGCCCAGTGTTGTGCCTTCCCTATAGGCAGCACCCAGTGTTGTCCCTTCCCCATAGGCAGCGCCCAGTGTTGTCCCTCCCCATAGGCAGCGCCCAGTGTTGTCCCTCCCACATAGGCAGCGCCCATTGTTGTCCCTCCCCCATAGGCAGCGCCCAGTGTTGTCCCTCCCCCATAGGCAGCGCTCAGTGTTGTCCCTCCCCCATAGGCAGCGCCCAGTGTTGTCCCTCCCACATAGGCAGCGCCCAGTGTTGTCCCTCCACCATAGGCAGCGCCCAGTGTTGTCCCTCCACCATAGGCAGCGCCCATTGTTGTTCCTTACCCCATAGGCAGGGCTCAGTGTTGTCCCTCCCCCATAGGCAGCGCCCAGTGTTGTTCCTCCCCCATAGGCAGCGCTCAGTGTTGTCCCTCCCCCATAGGCAGCGCCCAGTGTTGTTCCTCCCCCATAGGCAGCGCCCAGTGTTGTTCCTCCCCCATAGGCAGCGCCCAGTGTTGTCTCTCCCCAATAGGCAGCGCCCACTGTTGTCCCTCCCCCATAGGCTGTGCCCACTGTTGTCCCTCCCCCATAGGCTGTGCCCACTGTTGTCCCTCCCCCATAGGCAGTGCCCACTGTTGTCCCTCCCCCATAGGCAGTGCCCACTGTTGTATCTCCCCCATAGGCAGCCCCCACTGTTGTCCCTCCCCCATAGGCAGCCCCCACTGTTGTCCCTCCCCCATAGGCAGCCCCCAGTGCTGTGCCTCCCCCATATATATAGCCCCCAGTGCTGTGCCTCCCCCATATATATACAGCCCCCAGTGCTGTGCCTCCCCCATATATATATATATAGCCCCCAGTGCTGTGCCTCCCCCATATATATACAGCCCCCAGTGCTGTGCCTCCACCATATATATACAGCCCCCAGTATTGTGCATCCCACATATATATATATATATATACAGCCCCCAGTATTGTGCATCCCACATATATATATATATATATACAGCCCCCAGTGCTGTGCCTCCACCATATATATACAGCCCCCAGTGCTGTGCCTCCCCCATATATATACAGCCCCCAGTGCTGTGCCTCCCCCATATATATACAGCCCCCAGTGCTGTGCCTCCACCATATATATACAGCCCCCAGTGCTGTGCCTCCCCCATATATATACAGCCCCCAGTGCTGTGCCTCCACCATATATATACAGCCCCCAGTATTGTGCATCCCACATATATATACAGCCCCCAGTGCTGTGCCTCCCCCATATATATATATAGCCCCCAGTGCTGTGCCTCCACCATATATATACAGCCCCCAGAATTGTGCATCCCACATATATATACAGCCCCCAGTGCTGTGCCTCCCCCATATATATATATAGCCCCCAGTGCTGTGCCTCCACCATATATATACAGCCCCCAGTATTGTGCATCCCACATATATATACAGCCCCCAGTGCTGTGCCTCCACCATATATATACAGCCCCCAGTGCTGTGCCTCCCCCATATATATACAGCCCCCAGTGTTCCCCTCTGATAATAAAAAACTCACAAGCCACCTAACCACACGATCCCCCGTCGGTCGCAGGTCTCTTCTCCTCTCTTTATGCGCACCCAACAGATCAGCAGCTTCCAGGCGAAGTCCCGGGCAGCGCCACCACTGAGCCCAGTGTGCGCCGCGGCGGCTGGGACTTCCGGTACAGGGTGCGCGTCACTTCCTGTACCGGAAGTCCCAGCCGCAGCGCACACTGGGCTCAGTGGTGGCGCTGCCCGGGACTTCGCCTGGAAGCTGCTGATCTGTCGGGGTCGGGGGCAACACTCTTGTGATTGCAAGCAAAACGCTGCTTGCTGTCACGAGTGATTGACAGGGCGGAAAGCCTATGGCATCTTGTGCTGTCAGTCAGAACACCGAACACCCGCCGCCGGGCGTTGTAGGCAGTAAGCTCCGGGGCCACGGGCCCCCCGATGCTACAGCGGTAGTTCCACCCCTGTGTATGTATGTATGTGTGTGTATATATATATATATATATATATATATATATATATACACACACACATATCCCAGACCTCAATATATATTATTTATATATATATATATATATATATATATATATATATATACGCACACACACGTATCCCAGACCCCTATGGTGTGAATGTTCCCTGTATTTACAGAATAGGAGGGGTACATCCCTGGTGCATCCTATGTGCCGTCTTGGCGTTCCCTTTACCTGCCGGCCGTTCTTTCTTCTGCAGACATAGATGAATGCCTGGTGAACAGACTGCTGTGTGACAATGGGCTCTGCCGCAATACTCCGGGAAGTTACACCTGCTCCTGTCCTCAGGGATACCTCTTCAGATCGGACACCGATACCTGTGAGGGTAAGTACAGTATATACCATACACAATTCTGGCCGTGTAGTCTCTGGACGTTGTTCTGCTTTTGGTTTACAAGTATTGAAGCATTTTCTTATTTATTACAACCTCTCCCGCTATTAGAATAAGTGATAAGAACTTCAGGTAATATATACACATTGGCCCTCGTCCCCTCGTGTCCTGCGGGCCCTCGCCCCCCCCCCCCGTGTCCTGCGGGCCCTCGCCCCCTCGTGTCCTGCGGGCCCTCGCCCCCCCGTGTCCTGCGGGCCCTCGCCCCCCCGTGTCCTGCGGGCCCTCGCCCCCCCGTGTCCTGCGGGCCCTCGCCCCCCCCCCCCCCCCCGTGTCCTGCGGGCCCTCGCCCCCTCGTGTCCTGCGGGCCCTCGCCCCCTCGTGTCCTGCGGGCCCTCGCCCCCTCGTGTCCTGCGGGCCCTCGCCCCCTCGTGTCCTGCGGGCCCTCGCCCCCTCGTGTCCTGCGGGCCCTCGCCCCCTCGCGTCCTGCGGGCCCTTGCCCCCCCCCCCCCGTGTCCTGCGGGCCCTCGCCCCCCCCCCCCCCGTGTCCTGCGGGCCCTCGCCCCCTCGTGTCCTGCGGGCCCTCGCCCCCTCGCGTCCTGCGGGCCCTTGCCCCCCCCCCCCCGTGTCCTGCGGGCCCTCGCCCCCCCCCCCCCGTGTCCTGCGGGCCCTCGCCCCCTCGTGTCCTGCGGGCCCTCGCCCCCTCGTGTCCTGCGGGCCCTCGCCCCCTCGTGTCCTGCGGGCCCTCGCCCCCTCGTGTCCTGCGGGCCCTCGCCCCCTCGTGTCCTGCGCTCAGTTCGATCTTTGCTTCATCCTAAAGGGTCAGCGACATAATAAGGGCCCATAGCAATTACAGAGCCAGTAAGAAGAGCCCCAGTCATCCCCGGGGCGGACAGCTTGCCGCTTACTGGAAACGTTTCCCAGGACGATGGGCTGAGATGATGGAATCCCGTACTTGCTGCCAGAGACATTATTACACGTTACAGTCGTCTTACCACGTTATCATCTCGGAGCTCTACGCAATTGTTATGTCTCAGAAAATCTTATAACAGCGAGACGACGTCTATTGCCATTTGTATTTATTGGTTCTCTGCTTCGGTGTCTTACATTATCCCCGTCCAACCACAAGTTTCTTCTATGTTTTCCAGACGTAAATGAATGTGAGCGCAGCCCGTGTGTTAGTGGGGCATGTCGGAATATTCTCGGCTCCTTTCACTGCGAGTGTTCTCCTGGAAGTAAGCTGGACCCCACCGGCCTCATATGTATAGGTGAGTACTCCCCATACACCTCTATTATAGGTGAGTACTCCCCTTACTCCTATTATAGGTGAGTACTGCCCATACTCCTCTATTATAGGTGAGTACTGCCCATACTCCTCTATTATAGGTGAGTACTCCCCATACGCCTCTATTATAGGTGAGTACTTCCCATACACCTCTATTATAGGTGAGTACTGCCCATACTCCTCTATTATAGGTGAGTACTGCCCATACTCCTCTATTATAGGTGAGTACTCCCCATACGCCTCTATTATAGGTGAGTACTCCCCATACGCCTCTATTATAGGTGAGTACTCCCCATACGCCTCTATTATAGGTGAGTACTGCCCATACTCCGCTATTATAGGTGAGTACTGCCCATACTCCTCTATTATAGGTGAGTACTCCCCATACTCTATTATAGGTGAGTACTCCCCATACGCCTCTATTATAGGTGAGTACTCCCCTTACTCCTCTATTATAGGTGAGTACTGCCCATACTCCTCTATTATAGGTGAGTACTGCCCATACTCCTCTATTATAGGTGAGTACTCCCCATACTCCTCTATTATAGGTGAGTACTCCCCTTACTCCTCTATTATAGGTGGGCATTCCCCATACGCCTCTATTATAGGTGAGTACTCCCCATACGCCTCTATTATACGGGGGGATTCCCCATACTCCTCTATTATACGGGGGGATTCCCCATACTCCTCTATTACATAGTTACATAGGTAATACGGTTAAAAAAAGACACATGTCCATCAAGTTCAACCAAGGAGGGGATGGATACAGGGAAGGGGGAGGGGTGATGGGTTCTATACATACAGGGAAGGGGGAGGGGTGATGGGTTCTATACATACAGGGAAGGGGGAGGGGTGATGGGTTCTATACATACAGCGAAGGGGGAGGGGTGATAGGCTCTATACATACAGGGAAGGGGGAGGGGTGATAGGTTCTATACATACAGGGAAGGGGGAGGGGTGATAGGCTCTATACATACAGGGGAGGGGGAGGGGTGATAGTACTATACATACAGGGGAGGGGGAGGGGTGATAGTACTATACATACAGGGAAGGGGGAGGGGTGATAGGCTCTATACATACAGGGAAGGGAGAGGGGTGATAGTACTATACATACAGGGAAGGGGGAGGGGTGATAGTACTATACATACAGGGAAGGGGGAGGGGTGATAGGCTCTATACATACAGGGAAGGGGAAAGGGTGATAGTACTATACATACAGGGAAGGGGGAGGGGTGATAGTACTATACATACAGGGAAGGGGGAGGGGTGATAGTACTATACATACAGGAAGGGGGAGGGGTGATAGTACTATACATACAGGGAAGGGGGAGTGGTGATAGTACTATACATACAGGGGAGGGGGAGGGGTGATAGTACTATACATACAGGGAAGGGTGATAGTACTATACATACAGGGAAGGGGGAGGGGTGATAGTACTATACATACAGGGAAGGGGGAGGGGTGATAGTACTATACATACAGGGGAGGGGGAGGGGTGATAGTACTATACATACAGGGAAGGGGGAGGGGTGATAGTACTATACATACAGGGAAGGGGGAGGGGTGATAGTACTATACATACAGGGAAGGGGGAGGGGTGATAGTACTATACATACAGGAAGGGGGAGGGGTGATAGTACTATACATACAGGGAAGGGGGAGGGGTGATAGTACTATACATACAGGGGAGGGGGAGGGGTGATAGTACTATACATACAGGGAAGGGGGAGGGGTGATAGTACTATACATACAGGGAAGGGGGAGGGGTGATAGTACTATACATACAGGGAAGGGGGAGGGTTGATAGTACTATACATACAGGGGAGGGGGAGGGGTGATAGTACTATACATACAGGGAAGGGGGAGGGGTGATAGGTTCTATACATACAGGAAGGGGGAAGGGTGATAGTACTATACATACAGGGAAGGGGGAGGGGTGATAGTACTATACATACAGGGGAGGGGGAGGGGTGATAGTGCTCTATACATACAGGGAAGGGGGAGGGGTGATAGTACTATACATACAGGGAAGGGGGAGGGGTGATAGTACTATACATACAGGGAAGGGGGAGGGGTGATAGTACTATACATACAGGGAAGGGGGAGGGGTGATAGTACTATACATACAGGGAAGGGGGAGGGGTGATAGTACTATACATACAGGGAAGGGGGAGGGGTGATAGTACTATACATACAGGGAAGGGGGAGGGGTGATAGTACTATACATACAGGGAAGGGGGAGGGGTGATAGCTTCTATACATACAGGGAAGGGGGAGGAGTGATAGGCTCTATACATACAGGGAAGGGGGAGGGGTGATAGTACTATACATACAGGGAAGGGGGAGGGGTGATAGCTTCTATACATACAGGGAAGGGGGAGGAGTGATAGGCTCTATACATACAGGGAAGGGGGAGGGGTGATAGTACTATACATACAGGAAGGGGGAAGGGTGATAGTACTATACATACAGGGAAGGGGGAGGGGTGATAGTACTATACATACAGGAGGGGGGAGGGGTGATAGTACTATACATACAGGGAAGGGGGAGGGGTGATGGGTTCTATACATACAGGGAAGGGGGAGGGGTGATGGGTTCTATACATATGTATTTATATTATTTTGGTCTAAGAACTTGTCTCTCCTGTTTTTGCTGTGACCAGATCCTGTGGTGACTGTTCCACAGATTCACAGTTCTCATGGTAAAGAAGGATTGTCGCCTCCGGAGATCGAACCTTGTCTCTCCAGGCGGAGGCAGCGCCCCCTTGTCTCTCCGGGTGGAGGCAGCGCCCCCTTGTCTCTCCAGGTGGAGGCAGCGCCCCCTTGTCTCTCCAGGTGGAGGCAGCGCCCCCTTGTCTCTCCGGGTGGAGGCAGCGCCCCCTTGTCTCTCCAGGTGGAGGCAGCGCCCCCTTGTCTCTCCAGGTGGAGGCAGCGCCCCCTTGTCTCTCTGGGTGGAGGCAGTGCCCCCTTGTCTCTCCAGGTGGAGGCAGCGCCCCCTTGTCTCTCCAGGTGGAGGCAGCGCCCCCTTGTCTCTCCGGGTGGAGGCAGCGTCCCCTTGTCTCTCTGGGTGGAGGCAGCGCCCCCTTGTATCTCCAGGTGGAGGCAGCGCCCCCTTGTCTCTCCAGGTGGAGGCAGCGCCCCCTTGTCTCTGGGTGGAGGCAGCGCCCCCTTGTCTCTGGGTGGAGGCAGCGCCCCCTTGTCTCTGGGTGGAGGCAGCGCCCCCTTGTCTCTCCAGGTGGAGGCAGCGCCCCCTTGTCTCTGGGTGGAGGCAGCGCCCCCTTGTCTCTGGGGGGAGGCAGCGCCCCCTTGTCTCTGGGTGGAGGCAGCGCCCCCTTGTCTCTCTGGGTGGAGGCAGCGCCCCCTTGTCCTTTGAGGGGTTTTACCTGGAACATCTTCCCCCCATATCTCCTGTAGGGGCCCCCGTTATATATGTAAGTACATTAATCATCTCCCCTTATCCGTCTCTTCTCCAGACTAAACACATGTAATTCTATTATCTCTCCTCATAACTAAGATGCTCCATTCCCCTTATTAGTTTAGTGGCCGTCTTTGTTCCCTCTCCAGCTCTAGAACGTCCTTTTTATGAATCGGATTCCAGAACTGGACGGTGACTCCAGATGAGGCCGCACCAAAGCTTTATAAAGCGGTAATATTATATCCCTGTCCCCAGAGTCCAGGCCGGGTATATACATGACAATATCCTGCCGGCCTTACAAGCAGCTGACTGACATTGTGCTGTTCTGTAGTCTATTATCTACAAGTACAACCAGATCCTTCTCCATCAGTGTCTCTCCCAGTGTAACCACCCCAGGACATAGGATGCTGCAGGTTATTACTCCCCCCAGGACATAGGATGCTGCAGGTTATTACTCCCCCCAGGACATGGGATGCTGCAGGTTATTACTCCCCCCAGGACATGGGATGCTGCAGGTTATTACTCCCCCCAGGACATAGGATGCTGCAGGTTATTACTCCCCCCAGGACATGGGATGCTGCAGGTTATTACTCCCCCCAGGACATAGGATGCTGCAGGTTATTACTCCCCCCAGGACATGGGATGCTGCAGGTTATTACTCCCCCCAGGACATAGGATGCTGCAGGTTATTACTCCCCCCAGGACATATGATGCTGCAGCTTATTACTCCGCCCAGGACATAGGATGCTGCAGGTTATTACTCCCCCCAGGACATAGGATGCTACAGGTTATTACTCCCCCCAGGACATAGGATGCTGCAGGTTATTACTCCCCACAGGACATAGGATGCTGCAGGTTATTACTCCCCCCAGGACATAGGATGCTGCAGGTTATTACTCCCCCCAGGACATATGATACTGCGGGTTATTAGCACCCAGGTGCATAACTTTACATTTATCCACATTGAACCTCATTTGCCAAGTGGACGCCCAAACACTCAGTGTGTCTAAGTCATCCTGTAACATCTGCACATCCTCCATAGACTGTACTGTACTACACATCCTGTAACATCTGCACATCCTCCATAGACTGTACTGTACTACACAGCCTGTAACATCTGCACATCCTCCATAGACTGGACTGTACTACACAGCCTGTAACATCTGCACATCCTCCATAGACTGGACTGTACTACAAAGCCTGTAACATCTGCACATCCTCCATAGACTGGACTGTACTACAAAGCCTGTAACATCTGCACATCCTCCATAGACTGTACTGTACTACAAAGCCTGTAACATCTGCACATCCTCCATAGACTGTACTGTACTACAAAGCTTGGTGTCATCTGCACATCCTCCATAGACTGTACTGTACTACAAAGCCTGTAACATCTGCCCATCCTCCATAGACTGTAATGTACTACACAGCCTGTAACATCTGCACATCCTCCATAGACTGTACTGTACTACACATCCTGTAACATCTGCACATCCTCCATAGACTGTACTACACAGCTTGTAACATCTGCACATCCTCCATAGACTGTACTGTACTACAAAGCCTGTAACATCTGCACAACCTCCATAGACTGTACTGTACTACAAAGCCTGTAACATCTGCACATCCTCCATAGACTGTACTACAAAGCCTGTAACATCTGCACATCCTCCATAGACTGTACTGTACTACACATCCTGTAACATCTGCACATCTTCCATAGACTGTACTGTACTACAAAGCCTGTAACATCTGCACATCCTCCATAGACTGTACTGTACTACAAAGCCTGTAACATCTGCACATCCTCCATAGACTGTACTACAAAGCCTGTAACATCTGCACATCCTCCATGGACTGTACTGTACTACAAAGCCTGTAACATCTGCACATCCTCCATAGACTGTACTGTACTACAAAGCCTGTAACATCTGCACATCCTCCATAGACTGTACTGTACTACAAAGCCTGTAACATCTGCACATCCTCCATAGACTGTACTACAAAGCCTGTAACATCTGCACATCCTCCATAGTCTGTACTGTACTACAAAGCCTGTAACATGTGCACATCCTCCATAGACTGTATTGTACTACACAGCCTGTAACATCTGCACATCCTCCATAGACTGTACTACAAAGCCTGTAACATCTGCACATCCTCCATAGACTGTACTACAAAGCCTGTAACATCTGCACATCCTCCATAGACTATACTACAAAGCCTGTAACATCTGCACATCCTCCATAGACTATACTACAAAGCCTGTAACATCTGCACATCCTCCATAGTCTGTACTATACTACAAAGCCTGTAACATATGCACATCCTCCATAGACTGTACTGTACTACAAAGCCTGTAACATCTGCACATCCTCCATAGACTGTACTGTACTACAAAGCCTGTAACATCTGCACATCCTCCATAGACTGTACTGTACTACACATCCTGTAACATCTGCACATCCTCCATAGACTGTACTGTACTACAAAGCCTGTAACATCTGCACATCCTCCATAGACTGTACTGTACTACACATCCTGTAACATCTGCACATCCTCCATAGACTGTTTTGTACTACACAGCCTGTAACATCTGCACATCCTCCATAGACTGTACTGTACTACAAAGCCTGTAACATCTGCACATCCTCCACAGACTGTACTGTACTACAAAGCCTGTAACATCTGCACATCATTCATAGACTGTACTGTACTACAAAGCCTGTAACATCTGCACATCCTCCATAGACTGTACTGTACTACAAAGCCTGTAACATCTGCACATCCTCCATAGACTGTACTACAAAGCCTGTAACATCTGCACATCCTCCATAGTCTGTACTGTACTACAAAGCCTGTAACATCTGCACATCCTCCATAGACTGTATTGTACTACACAGCCTGTAACATCTGCACATCCTCCATAGACTGTACTACAAAGCCTGTAACATCTGCACATCCTCCATAGACTGTACTGTACTACAGGGCCTGTAACATCTGCACATCCTCCATAGACTGTACTGTACTACAAAGCCTGTAACATCTGCACATCCTCAATAGAATGTACTGTACTACACATCCTGTAACATCTGCCCATCCTCCATAGACTGTACTGTATTACAAAGCCTGTAACATCTGCACAACCTCCATAGACTGTACTGTACTACACATCCTGTAACATCTGCACATCCTCCATAGACTGTACTGTACTACAAAGCTTGGTGTCATCTGCAAAGATAGAAACATTGCTGTTAATTCCATTCTCAATATCATTAATAAACAAGTTAAACAGAAGAGGGCCGAGTACTGACCCTTGGGGTACACCACTTATTACCGGGGACCATTCGGAGTAGGAATCATTGACCACCACTCTCTGGGGACGATTATTAAGCCAGTTTTCAATCCAGTTACACATTAAACTTTCCAAACCGATAGACTTTACCTTACCCATCAGACGTCCATGAGGAACTGTGTCACACGCTTTAGCAAAATCCAGGTACACGATATCCACAGCCGCCCCCCCATCCAGGTACACTATATCCACAGCCGCCGCCCATCCAGGTACACTATATCCACAGCCGCCGCCCATCCAGGTACACTATATCCACAGCCGCCGCCCATCCAGGTACACTATATCCACAGCCGCCCCCCATCCAGGTACACTATATCCACAGCCGCCCCCCCCCATCCAGGTACACGATATCCACAGCCGCCCCCCCCCCCATCCAGGTACACTATATCCACAGCCGCCCCCCCCATCCAGGTACACTATATCCACAGCCGCCCCCCATCCAGGTACACTATATCCACAGCCGCCCCCCATCCAGGTACACTATATCCACGAAAAATGAGTCCAGCTCCCGGCCAGGATTAAATGAATTGAGCTTTATTGACACCCCAGCACCGTGCACACACTGCGGCGACCCCCCCAGAAAGAAGCCTACGCGTTTCGATTGCTAACCGCAATCTTAATCATGGCTACTGACCTCTTGGAGTAGTCAAGACTTATAGTCTCAGGCTTCCAGCGCAGACGGTGCGGAGGTCACGCCCCACTGCACACGTCAGAGCGGGATACACCTGGGCTAATCAGTCAGACCCACACCGAGGTCAGATGGCTGTGTAATACTAATAACAACAAACGTGTAAAAACATGTACTACAACGCAATATACAAACCCAGTACAATAATAATAATAATAATAAATTTGTAAGTGACAGACATGTGTCTCTTGCAATTGACTAGGACTGCTGTAAGCAGGGTCAATGCTCACTATAACAACCTGAATGCAGCCTTGTCGGACATAAACTGATAAGATCAGTAGTGGAGCAGCATTTCTCGCCGCAAGTTCATACCATGCGGTATGCAGGTATCAAGACAAAACATCCAGAATGCCTCCCTGTCCCTGAGTAATGTTTGTACATCACCACCTCTGCTGGGGGTGAACACTTTTTCAATAGCAAAGATCCGGAATGATTTAGTAGATCTCTGATGTGCCTCAATGAAGTGACGTGATGCCCCGGAAAGCGTCCTGCCTCCTGGATGTTCTATATCGTGCAGATGTTCACAGGCCCGTATCTTTAATTTTCTTGTGGTGCATCCAACATAGATGATGTGGCAGTGTGTGCACAGGATAACGTACACAACATTGAAGCTATTACAGTTCATGAATGATTTGATCCTGTATGTTTTGTTCATGGTGGAGTCCTTATACTCTTTGCATGGTAACGCATGCAGGCATGTTTTACAAGGATGATGGCCACATTTGAAGAAACCCACAGTGTCCAACCATGTATGTTTGACCTGCTTGCTTCTTGGTCCGCTACCAGGCACCGAAGGCGACAGGGTGTCCCCCAAAGTCTTTGCTCTTTTGGACACCACATCTATTCCATCGGACAGAATGTCATTCAGTGCTCCATCCTCTTGTAGTATGGGCAGATATTTGCGAGCAATTTTGGCAATGGCAGAAAATTGAGAGCTGAATTTGGTTATGAGTGTGGGTCTCCTGGCTTTTTTTGTTACATTTGGGTTCATGCGCTGATCAATCAGGCTATTTCTATCTCTCACATCCACTTTTTTGCACGCCCTCTGTATCATCCAATTGCTGTATCCCCTTTCAGACAGTCTTTGGATACAGATGTTTTTTTCCAATCGGTAGCTATGCTGTTGGTCACAGTTTCTTTTCATGCGTAGGAGTTCACCCACTGGGATGGACTTGATGGTGTGTTGGGGGTGGTGACTGGTGGCATGCAATGTAGTATTGCCTGAAATTGCTTTTCTGTAATTCCTCGTATGTACTGTTTGTCCTACAATGCCTTCCAATGTTAGGTCTAAGAATGTCATGGTCTTGAAATCTGAGTGTACAGTAAACTGGAGATTAAAAGAGTTATTGTTAATGTATTGTATGAAAGTGTTCAAGTCGGCCGTCTCTCCGCTCCATACGATGAGGAGGTCATCTATGTACCTCCCGTACCATCGTATGGAGCGGAGAAAGGGATTGGACTCAGAGTATACATAATGATGTTCCCAAAAGGACATGGTGAGATTAGCGAGTGAAGGTGAGTATTTCGCGCCCATAGAGACTCCACTGATTTGTAAATAATAGCTGTTTTGGCAGAGGAAAAAATTATGGGTCATAAGAAACCATGTGACAGATTTTACAAAGGAGATGAAATCCTGGTCATAATTGCTGTGTGTCTGCAAATGAAATTCTAGAGCTTGCATGGCAATGGTGTGGGGTATACAGGTGTACAGGGAGACAACATCTAAGCTCACCCATCTGTATTGAGATTCCCACTGGAAATGTTGTAATGATGATAGTACGTTCCTGGTATCCTTAAGATACCCTGGGGCAGTTTGTACTAAAGGTTGTAGCACACCATCGAGCCAGGCACACAAGCGTTCACACAATGACTGGCGGCCAGAGACAATGGGCCGCATGGGGGGAGGTACTTCACCCTTATGTGTCTTGGGTAGACCGTATAGAATTGGTGTGACAGGCTGTTCAGGACACAGATACTCACATTCTCTCTCAGTCAGTATGCCTAGTGATTGACCTTCACTTAGTATGTGTTTTAACTCCTGGCTGTATGTATGAGTTGGGTTACCTGATAATTTGTGGTACACAGTGGTGTCAGATAAGAGTTTAGACATTTGGGAATTGTACAAGCAGGCATCCATTACTACCACCAGTCCACCCTTGTCTGAGTTTTTTATGACAATTCCTTCCAAGTTTGTGAGTTCTTCCAATGCCCGTTTTTGTTCACTAGTAAGATTGGGTCTATGGTGAGCTGTAGATGACTGTTCAGACAGAGCTTTCAAGTCACGGAAAACACAGCTTTGGTATACATCCATCTGCGGAATGCGTGACTGTACCGGATAGTAGGACGGATTAGTGATGCGACAAGTATTGGTCCTGGAAAGTTTTTCCGATGGATCATCAGACATGTTCTGGAGCTCAATAAGGTGTTTCAGGGAAAGTTGTTCATCAAAGTTTAAGTTGTTATACACATTGGTCGGCAACTGGGTGTGTTGCAATTGATCTGGATCATCCTCCTTGTGGAAGTGTTTTTTGATGACCAGATCCCTGACAAATTTATTTATGTCCTTGATGGTCGAGAAAAGATCAAAGTTGCAGACTGGTGCAAAACTGAGACCCAATGAGAGCACTTCCTCCTGGGCTTTGGTGAGGACTTGTGAGGATAGATTTAGCACACTACCTTTGGATCTTTCAGTCGATGTCTCGTGCTCTGGCTGGGGGTGCCATCCGGATTTATGATGTGTTCTTCCGCCTCTGCGGCGATTGCGTTTTTTGACGGTTTTTTAGTTTTTTTATAATACGTGGCACCTGCAGTAGAAGTAGCCGAGCTCGAGTCAGACCCAGTCATCTCATCGGTAGTTTCATTTTTCGTGGAGCTGAACGTGACACGGTTTTTTTTGCCTTTTTTGTCTTTCCTTCCGCCTCTTTTATTTTTGTTTTTTAGGATTGACTTGGGAGTGGTGAACATGGAGTCCCACCGCCCCCATTCATACACCTGATCCTGGCGGTAGTCAAAAAGGTCTCGCTGAAACTTCATTTTTTTCCACTTTGCTATGTTATTTTCTAATTCCTCTATGCATCTATTGGTGTCTGCTAGTAAGACATCGTATTCAGCCAGTTTGTTGAAGGCTGTCAAGGATTCTTTTATTTGTGCAACCTCTATTTTCACTTCATCATGTTTCTCTTTCTCATATTTGACTATGAGACTCATGAGATCTAGGGAGCACTTCGTTAATAATTCATTCCACTCTTTAACAAACTGGTCAGAGAACACAACTGTTGGAATTTTCTTAAGCCGTAAACCCCTAGGTATCATAGCTTTAGATATGTAATTTTGGAGGGTGGTATAGTCCCACCATATCTAAAGCTATGATACCTAGGGGTTTACGGCTTAAGAAAATTCCAACAGTTGTGTTCTCTGACCAGTTTGTTAAAGAGTGGAATGAATTATTAACGAAGTGCTCCCTAGATCTCATGAGTCTCATAGTCAAATATGAGAAAGAGAAACATGATGAAGTGAAAATAGAGGTTGCACAAATAAAAGAATCCTTGACAGCCTTCAACAAACTGGCTGAATACGATGTCTTACTAGCAGACACCAATAGATGCATAGAGGAATTAGAAAATAACATAGCAAAGTGGAAAAAAATGAAGTTTCAGCGAGACCTTTTTGACTACCGCCAGGATCAGGTGTATGAATGGGGGCGGTGGGACTCCATGTTCACCACTCCCAAGTCAATCCTAAAAAACAAAAATAAAAGAGGCGGAAGGAAAGACAAAAAAGGCAAAAAAAACCGTGTCACGTTCAGCTCCACGGAAAATGAAACTACCGATGAGATGACTGGGTCTGACTCGAGCTCGGCTACTTCTACTGCAGGTGCCACGTATTACAAAAAAACTAAAAAACCGTCAAAAAACGCAATCGCCGCAGAGGCGGAAGAAAACATCATAAATCCGGATGGCACCCCCAGCCAGAGCACGAGACATCGACTGAAAGATCCAAAGGTAGTGTGCTAAATCTATCCTCACAAGTCCTCACCAAAGCCCAGGAGGAAGTGCTCTCATTGGGTCTTAGTTTTGCACCAGTCTGCAACTTTGATCTTTTCTCGACCATCAAGGACATAAATAAATTTGTCAGGGATCTGGTCATCAAAAAACACTTCCACAAGGAGGATGATCCAGATCAATTGCAACACACCCAGTTGCCGACCAATGTGTATAACAACTTAAACTTTGATGAACAACTTTCCCTGAAACACCTTATTGAGCTCCAGAACATGTCTGATGATCCATCGGAAAAACTTTCCAGGACCAATACTTGTCGCATCACTAATCCGTCCTACTATCCGGTACAGTCACGCATTCCGCAGATGGATGTATACCAAAGCTGTGTTTTCCGTGACTTGAAAGCTCTGTCTGAACAGCCATCTATAGCTCACCATAGACCCAATCTTACTAGTGAACAAAAACGGGCATTGGAAGAACTCACAAACTTGGAAGGAATTGTCATAAAAAACTCAGACAAGGGTGGACTGGTGGTAGTAATGGATGCCTGCTTGTACAATTCCCAAATGTCTAAACTCTTATCTGACACCACTGTGTACCACAAATTATCAGGTAACCCAACTCATACATACAGCCAGGAGTTAAAACACATACTAAGTGAAGGTCAATCACTAGGCATACTGACTGAGAGAGAATGTGAGTATCTGTGTCCTGAACAGCCTGTCACACCAATTCTATACGGTCTACCCAAGACACACAAGGGTGAAGTACCTCCCCCCATGCGGCCCATTGTCTCTGGCCGCCAGTCATTGTGTGAACGCTTGTGTGCCTGGCTCGATGGTGTGCTACAACCTTTAGTACAAACTGCCCCAGGGTATCTTAAGGATACCAGGAACGTACTATCATCATTACAACATTTCCAGTGGGAATCTCAATACAGATGGGTGAGCTTAGATGTTGTCTCCCTGTACACCTGTATACCCCACACCATTGCCATGCAAGCTCTAGAATTTCATTTGCAGACACACAGCAATTATGACCAGGATTTCATCTCCTTTGTAAAATCTGTCACATGGTTTCTTATGACCCATAATTTTTTCCTCTGCCAAAACAGCTATTATTTACAAATCAGTGGAGTCTCTATGGGCGCGAAATACTCACCTTCACTCGCTAATCTCACCATGTCCTTTTGGGAACATCATTATGTATACTCTGAGTCCAATCCCTTTCTCCGCTCCATACGATGGTACGGGAGGTACATAGATGACCTCCTCATCGTATGGAGCGGAGAGACGGTCGACTTGAACACTTTCATACAATACATTAACAATAACTCTTTTAATCTCCAGTTTACTGTACACTCAGATTTCAAGACCATGACATTCTTAGACCTAACATTGGAAGGCATTGTAGGACAAACAGTACATACGAGGAATTACAGAAAAGCAATTTCAGGCAATACTACATTGCATGCCACCAGTCACCACCCCCAACACACCATCAAGTCCATCCCAGTGGGTGAACTCCTACGCATGAAAAGAAACTGTGACCAACAGCATAGCTACCGATTGGAAAAAAACATCTGTATCCAAAGACTGTCTGAAAGGGGATACAGCAATTGGATGATACAGAGGGCGTGCAAAAAAGTGGATGTGAGAGATAGAAATAGCCTGATTGATCAGCGCATGAACCCAAATGTAACAAAAAAAGCTAGGAGACCCACACTTATAACCAAATTCAGCTCTCAATTTTCTGCCATTGCCAAAATTGCTCGCAAATATCTGCCCATACTACAAGAGGATGGAGCACTGAATGACATTCTGTCCGATGGAATAGATGTGGTGTCCAAAAGAGCAAAGACTTTGGGGGACACCCTGTCGCCTTCGGTGCCTGGTAGCGGACCAAGAAGCAAGCAGGTCAAACATACATGGTTGGACACTGTGGGTTTCTTCAAATGTGGCCATCATCCTTGTAAAACATGCCTGCATGCGTTACCATGCAAAGAGTATAAGGACTCCACCATGAACAAAACATACAGGATCAAATCATTCATGAACTGTAATAGCTTCAATGTTGTGTACGTTATCCTGTGCACACACTGCCACATCATCTATGTTGGATGCACCACAAGAAAATTAAAGATACGGGCCTGTGAACATCTGCACGATATAGAACATCCAGGAGGCAGGACGCTTTCCGGGGCATCACGTCACTTCATTGAGGCACATCAGAGATCTACTAAATCATTCCGGATCTTTGCTATTGAAAAAGTGTTCACCCCCAGCAGAGGTGGTGATGTACAAACATTACTCAGGGACAGGGAGGCATTCTGGATGTTTTGTCTTGATACCTGCATACCGCATGGTATGAACTTGCGGCGAGAAATGCTGCTCCACTACTGATCTTATCAGTTTATGTCCGACAAGGCTGCATTCAGGTTGTTATAGTGAGCATTGACCCTGCTTACAGCAGTCCTAGTCAATTGCAAGAGACACATGTCTGTCACTTACAAATTTATTATTATTATTATTATTGTACTGGGTTTGTATATTGCGTTGTAGTACATGTTTTTACACGTTTGTTGTTATTAGTATTACACAGCCATCTGACCTCGGTGTGGGTCTGACTGATTAGCCCAGGTGTATCCCGCTCTGACGTGTGCAGTGGGGCGTGACCTCCGCACCGTCTGCGCTGGAAGCCTGAGACTATAAGTCTTGACTACTCCAAGAGGTCAGTAGCCATGATTAAGATTGCGGTTAGCAATCGAAACGCGTAGGCTTCTTTCTGGGGGGGTCGCCGCAGTGTGTGCACGGTGCTGGGGTGTCAATAAAGCTCAATTCATTTAATCCTGGCCGGGAGCTGGACTCATTTTTCCTGTTCATTACACAAAGACGCACTGGTTGAAGTGGGAGTCCGAGCAGTGAGGCCACAGGAACGGCGGTAAGCTGGCATTTACTTTTCTACTATACACTATATCCACAGCCGCCCCCCCCCCATTCAGGTACACGATATCCACAGCCGCCCCCCCCCCCATCCAGGTACACTATATCCACAGCCGCCCCCCATCCAGGTACACGATATCCACAGCCGCCCCCCATCCAGGTACACGATATCCACAGCCGCCCCCCATCCAGGTACACGATATCCACAGCCGCCCCCCATCCAGGTACACGATATCCACAGCCGCCCCCCATCCAGGTACACGATATCCACAGCCGCTCCTATCCAGGTACACGATATCCACAGCCGCTCCTATCCAGGTACACGATATCCACAGCCGCCCCCCCCCCCCCTATCCAGGTACACTATATCCACAGCCGCTCCTATCCAGGTACACGATATCCACAGCCGCTCCTATCCAGGTACACGATATCCACAGCCGCCCCCCCCCCATCCAGGTACACGATATCCACAGCCGCTCCCCCCCCATCCAGGTACACTATATCCACAGCCGCTCCTATCCAGGTACACTATATCCACAGCCGCCCCCCATCCAGGTACACGATATCCACAGCCGCCCCCCATCCAGGTACACGATATCCACAGCCGCCCCCCATCCAGGTACACGATATCCACAGCCGCTCCTATCCAGGTACACGATATCCACAGCCGCCCCCCCCCCATCCAGGTACACGATAACCACAGCCGCCCCCCCCCCCCCATCCAGGTACACTATATCCACAGCCGCTCCTATCCAGGTACACGATATCCACAGCCGCTCCTATCCAGGTACACGATATCCACAGCCGCCCCCCCCCCATCCAGGTACACGATATCCACAGCCGCTCCCCCCCCATCCAGGTACACTATATCCACAGCCGCTCCTATCCAGGTACACTATATCCACAGCCGCCCCCCCCATCCAGGTACACTATATCCACAGCCGCCCCCCCCCCATCCAGGTACACTATATCCACAGCCGCCCCCCCCCCCATCCAGGTACACTATATCCACAGCCGCTCCTATCCAGGTACACTATATCCACAGCCGCCCCCCCCATCCAGGTACACTATATCCACAGCCGCCCCCCCCCCATCCAGGTACACGATATCCACAGCCGCCCCCCCCCCCCCCCATCCAGGTACATGATATCCACAGCCGCCCCCCCCCCCATCCAGGTACATGATATCCACAGCCGCGCCCCCATCCAGGTACACGATATCCACAGCCGCCCCCCCCATCCAGGCTTCTACTTACCTCTTCATAGAAACATAATAGGTTGGTTTGACAGCTTCTGTCCTTAGTAAAACCCTGCTGGTTATCACTTATAATAGGTTGGCATTCCCCATACTCCTCTATTATAAGTGAGTACTCCCCTTACTCCTCTATTATACGGGGGGATTCCCCATACTCCTCTATTATACGGGGGGATTCCCCATACTCCTCTATTATACGGGGGGATTCCCCATACTCCTCTATTATACTGGGGGGATTCCCCATACTCCTCTATTATACTGGGGGGATTCCCCATACTCCTCTATTATACGGGGGGATTCCCCATACTCCTCTATTATACGGGGGGATTCCCCATACTCCTCTATTATACGGGGGGATTCCCCATACTCCTCTATTATAGGGGGGATTCTCCATACTCTATTATACTGGGGGGATTCCCCATACTACTCTATTATACTGGGGGGATTCCCCATACTCCTCTATTATACTGGGGGGATTCCCCATACTCCTCTATTATACTGGGGGGATTCCCCATACTCCTCTATTATACGGGGGGATTCCCCATACTCCTCTATTATACGGGGGGATTCCCCATACTCCTCTATTATACGGGGGGATTCCCCATACTCCTCTATTATAGGTGACTGTACCATAAATATAATATTTTCTACCAGTTCATGTCTGCACCTGAAATGAGGAGTATGTTGGAGATGCAGAAGAGATGGGGGTGACAAGACTGAATCAGAGGAATTGCAGGGTATACTGTCTGTGCAGCCATACCAGGAGGGGCATGTATAGTGGGGGGCCCTATGTGGGGACAGGACAGAGATGAGGAAGGTCAGAAAGGGAGGAAATATAAAAGCTGATGTCTCCAATCAGAGAGAACCTCCCCTGTGACTGGAGATACTTGGATACGGTTTTAGGCCGTGTTCACACAGCGTACAACCCAGTCATGTCACAGAACGGCCGGTGTCAGTGAAGATCATCCCGGACAGTACTGCAGTAGCGGTTTGGATGATCTTCATCCCGCATCCCAAATCACATATCACACAATGGAGCCGGAGCCGCACTCTTCATTGTCTGACCTGCCAGGCTTGAGCGGCCGTTATTCAATGAATTGTGGCCACACAAACCTGACATGTCCGTTTTTGCTGCGGCTGCAAAGGGATCCCAGCTGAAGCGTATACTATGTGTATGTATATATGTACTATGTGTATACTATGTGTATGTATATATGTACTATGTGTATACTATGTGTATGTATATATGTACTATGTGTATACTATGTGTATGTATATATGTACTATGTGTATACTATGTGTATGTATATATGTACTATGTGTATACTATGTGTATGTATATATGTACTATGTGTATACTATGTGTATGTATATATGTACTATGTGTATACTATGTGTATGTATATATGTACTATGTGTATACTATGTGTGTGTATATATGTACTATGTGTATACTATGTGTATGTATATATGTACTATGTGTATACTATGTGTATGTATATATGTACTATGTGTATACTATGTGTGTGTATATATGTACTATGTGTATACTATGTGTATGTATATATATGTACTATGTGTATACTATGTGTATGTATATATGTACTATGTGTATGTATATATGTACTATGTGTATGTATATGTGTACTATGTGTATACTATGTGTATGTATATATGTACTATGTGTATACTATGTGTATGTATATATGTACTATGTGTATGTATATATGTACTATGTGTATACTATGTGTATGTATATATGTACTATGTGTGTACTATGTGTATGTATATATGTACTATGTGTATACTATGTGTATGTATATATGTACTATGTGTATGTATATATGTACTATGTGTGTACTATGTGTATGTATATATGTACTATGTGTGTACTATGTGTATGTATATATGTACTATGTGTGTACTATGTGTATGTATATATGTACTATGTGTATACTATGTGTATGTATATATGTACTATGTGTATGTATATATGTACTATGTGTGTACTATGTGTATGTATGTATATATGTACTATGTGTGTACTATGTGTATGTATATATGTACTATGTGTGTACTATGTGTATGTATATATGTACTATGTGTATGTATGTATGTATACTATGTGTGTGTATATATGTACTATGTGTATACTATGTGTGTGTATATATGTACTATGTGTATACTATGTGTATGTATATATGTACTGTGTATACTATGTGTATGTATATATATGTACTATGTGTGTACTATGTGTATGTATATATGTACTATGTGTGTACTATATGTATGTATATATATGTACTATGTGTATACTATATGTATGTATATATATGTACTATGTGTGTGTATATATGTACTATGTATACAATGTGTATGTATATATGTACTGTGTATACTATGTGTATGTATATATGTACTGTGTATACTATGTGTATGTATATATGTACTGTGTATACTATGTGTATGTATATATGTACTGTGTATACTATGTGTATGTATATATGTACTGTGTATACTATGTGTATGTATATATGTACTGTGTATACTATGTGTATGTATATATGTACTGTGTGTATACTATGTGTATGTATATATATGTACCATGTGTATGTATATATGTACTATGTGTGTACCATGTGTATGTATATATATGTACTATGTGTGTACTATGTGTATGTATATATATATGTATTATGTGTATACTATGTGTATGTGTATATATATGTACTATGTGTATACTATGTGTATGTATATATATGTACTATGTGTATACTATGTATATGTATATATATGTACTATGTGTATACTATGTATATATGTACTGTGTATACTATGTGTATGTATATATATGTACTATGTGTATACTATGTGTATGTATATATGTACTATGTGTATACTATGTGTATGTGTATATATGTACTATGTGTATATATGTACTATGTGTATATATGTACTATGTGTATGTATATATATGTACTATGTGTATACTATGTGTATGTATATATGTACTATGTGTATACTATGTGTATGTGTATATATGTACTATGTGTATATATGTACTATGTGTATATATGTACTATGTGTATATATGTACTATGTGTATATATGTACTATGTGTATGTATATATATGTACTATGTGTGTACTATGTGTATGTATATATGTACTATGTGTGTGTATGTATACTATGTGTATACTATGTGTATGTATGTATACTATGTGTATACTATGTGTGTGTATGTATACTATGTGTATGTATATATGTACTATGTGTATGTATATATGTACTATGTGTATACTATGTGTATGTATATATGTACTATGTGTATACTATGTGTGTGTATATATGTACTATGTGTATGTATATATGTACTATGTGTATACTATGTGTATGTATATATGTACTATGTGTATACTATGTGTATGTATATATGTACTATGTGTATACTATGTGTGTGTATATATGTACTATGTGTATACTATGTGTATGTATATATGTACTATGTGTATGTATGTATACTATGTGTATACACTCCAGACAGGATTCCCTGAGACTGCAGTGCAATGTAAGTTTAGTATTAATTATGGTCATTGCAACAACGGCCGTGATAATACTAAACTCAAGTTGTATTACCATGGCCCTAGTTGTATGAGCTCCAGTGTAGATTACTACACTATGGCAGTTGTGCGAGCATGATGATGGTGGTAGTAGTTTGCTTATAGGGGTCTATGTGGTAGTTATATGTGGTCATGATGCAGAAGAATGCTTTGGCCCCTGTATAGTGTGAGATATATATATATATATATATATATATATATATATATATATATATATATATATACTGTGTATATAGATGGGGTAGGGCTTATATATGGACGGGCACAGGTTTTATCATATTCCGGGACAGGGAACAGTCACGCTCTAAAAGTTCTAGAACTATTGTGGGAAACCCCCCTGTGCCCCTGATCATTTTATGTATTCTGGCAAAACCTTTTATATTGTGCCCTAGTGACGTCCTATTTACACAAGACAATTATAGGAAATTAATCCTCCTCTACTCCTGTACGGTGCCAGCCAGCCCTCCTGTACGGTGCCAGCCAGCCCTCCTGTACGGTGCCAGCCAGCCCTCCTGTACGGTGCCAGCCAACCCTCCTGTACGGTGCTAGCCAGCCCTCCTGTACGGTGCCAGCCAACCCTCCTGTACGGTGCCAGCCAACCCTCCTGTACGGTGCCAGCCGGCCCTCCTGTACGGTGCCAGCCAACCCTTCTGTACGGTGCCAGCCAGCCCTCCTGTACGGTGCCAGCCAGCCCTCCTGTACGGTGCCAGCCAACCCTCCTGTACGGTGCCAGCCAACCCTCCTGTACGGTGCCAGCCGGCCCTCCTGTACGGTGCCAGCCGGCCCTCCTGTACGGTGCCAGCCGGCCCTCCTGTACGGTGCCAGCCAGCCCTCCTGTACGGTGCCAGCCAACCCTCCTGTACGGTGCCAGCCAACCCTTCTGTACGGTGCCAGCCGGCCCTCCTGTACGGTGCCAGCCGGCCCTCCTGTACGGTGCCAGCCAACCCTCCTGTACGGTGCCAGCCAACCCTCCTGTACGGTGCCAGCCAACCCTCCTGTACGGTGCCAGCCGGCCCTCCTGTACGGTGCCAGCCGGCCCTCCTGTACGGTGCCAGCCAACCCTCCTGTACGGTGCTAGCCAGCCCTCCTGTACGGTGCCAGCCAACCCTCCTGTACGGTGCCAGCCGGCCCTCCTGTACGGTGCCAGCCAACCCTCCTGTACGGTGCCAGCCGGCCCTCCTGTACGGTGCCAGCCAACCCTCCTGTACGGTGCCAGCCAACCCTTCTGTACGGTGCCAGCCAACCCTCCTGTACCCTAATCATCATCTATCTTTGGTGAGAATGATGGTTGGCGATAGCTGCCATAGTGTTCTGTGTCCATTGGGAATGATCTGTCCCGCAAAGTCCTTAACTATTTCTGCCCTTTACCTCCCGCATTGTCTGGTATATATAGTATATATTATCTGGTGTATATATTGTATCTGGTATATAGTATCTGGTGTATATATAGTATATAGTGTGTATATAGTATCTGGTATGTATAGTATACAGTATCTGGTGTATATAGCATCTGGTGTATATATAGTATCTGGTGTATATATAGTATATAGTATCTGGTGTATATATAGTATATAGTGTGTATATAGTATCTGGTATGTATAGTATACAGTATCTGGTGTATATAGCATCTGGTGTATACAGTATCTGGTGTATATATAGTATATAGTATCTGGTGTATATATAGTATATAGTATCTGGTGTATATATAGTATATAGTGTGTATATAGTATCTGGTATGTATAGTATACAGTATCTGGTGTATATAGCATCTGGTGTATACAGTATCTGGAGTTTATAGCATCTGGTGTATACAGTATCTGGTATGTATAGCATCTGGAGTATACAGTATCTGGTGTATATAGCATCTGGTGTATACAGTATCTGGTATGTATAGCATCTGGTGTATACAGTATCTGGTGTATATAGCATCTGGTGTATACAGTATCTGGTATGTATAGCATCTGGTGTATACAGTATCTGGTATGTATAGCATCTGGTGTATACAGTATCTGGTGTATATAGCATCTGGTGTATACAGTATCTGGTATGTATAGTATCTGGTGTATATAGTACATAGTATCTGGTATATTTAGTATAAGTGTGTGTACAGTTATTCTGATAGAGTATATATATATATATATATATTTATATATATACTGAGATCGTTCGGATCCTTTTCCTTTTGTCACTTCCCTTTTATTGAATATAATCACTGTGAATAGGAAGTTATAAAATATATCTTAAAAAATGTATAATTATTAAGAGAAAAAACTTTAAAGCTCTGTTTTTGGGAGGAGAATGAGGTGGAGCTGAGGGCCGCCTCTCCCTAAGCGCCTCTGATGATCGGCTATGTGGTGACTGGCTGTGTATGCTCTTTCTCGGGGAGAGGATCAGGTGCTGCCGGACATTGATAACTCCCGTGTTGGAGCAGAAACCCCGCGACCCTGTGGAGTGTTGTTGGCGTGAGGACCGGAAGGATACTGTCTGCCTGGTGAGAGGAGGGCAGCGGTGTGAGAACCAGCGGCTATTGGGCTGGAGAGGGGAGCTGATCCATGGTGGGACTAGAGCCTCGGCAAGTCAGGCGGACGGACGCCGAAGTTACGTGTGGTGCTGCGCAGGGGGCAGACGGGGCCTGCTCGGGTACCTGGGGTAAGAGAGTTGTCTGCTTCCTCCTTCATCTGTGCAGCGTATGTGGCCCAGCTGCTGCGCGGCGGTAAGATTGAATACTTGGGACACGGTGAGAGTGTGAATCCGGCTGAAGCAAGGATCGGTAAGCCAAACTGGGAGTTGTCAAAGCAGAGGGGGCATAGCGGAGTTGATCCCGTGTCTGGTGAGAGGAGCCTCGGGGGTTAACTCTGGGCCCCAGTTGGATTGTCTTGCTGTTATAAACTGATTGCATTCGGCACCCTGCGGCATTGGAAGCAGTGTGAATGAGCACCTAGTCCCAGGCCTGTATTTAGAGTTCATGCTGCCCTAGGCACCTTGCTTGCTGAGGCGCCCCCCCCGGCACTGGCTGGTTACATGCATGGTATATACCCTGGCACTTGGGTGTCGCTCTGCTTGATGCCCGCTATTCTCATCAAACAGACGTGATGGAGGAAGGAAGAAGGCCGGGGACGTCTTAGTTTGGGGGCCGCTTCTGTCCAGTGTCGGACTGGGGGACCTGGGGCCCACCAATATAGAACCAGTAAGACACGACATGCTGACCCCGCTCCTTTCCTGAATTCATCTGTATCTGTGACAAATCCCTACATTTATACAGCTCTCCGGCTATGCTGGGAGTTGTAGTCTCTGAGAGGACAACCCTGTAATAAATCCCTGTGTGCAGAGGCTCCTGGAGGCTGCAATCTGTGGGTGACAACCATCAGCCCTGAAGGTCCAGCAATACATCTGTCTACACTGTACTACAACTCCCAGCATATCCTGAGGGCTGAAGACTGTCAGTACATGCTGGGAGTTCTAGTTCCTGTAGCTGTTATAGTTGGGTCCCAGGTGCATCATACACTCAGAATTCAGAGATCTGTGGGGGCTCAGTGCAGGGAAGTGACCCCAGAACATCACTAATATGGTAGGGGGAGATGTTTTTGTTCTATCCCCTATTAGTGATGTTCTGGGGTCACTTCCCTGCACTGAGCCCCCACAGATCTATATATTCTTATATGCCACCTAGGGCCCAACTACAACAGCTGCAGGCATTATAACTCCCTGCATGTACTGACAGTCTGCAGCCCTCAGCATATGCTGGGAGTTGTAGTGCCTGCAGCTGTTGTAGTTTGATTCTAGTTTAAAAGTTTGCGCTAGTGTACTGTAGTGTACGCGGGGCTGTGTCAGTACACTACCGCAAACCATACACTGACCCATTTAGACCCCAATGGTACACAGGCTCTGCACACTATAGAAGTGTTTACAGTGCAGTTACTAATGACTCACAGGTGACGTCTTCTCCCATTGCCGTTGCTCACTTTTTGCTTTCTTCTCCATCTGGCGCAACCATCATGAAGACTTCTCTGACCACAACTCATCTGCAGGCGGGCAGCTGGGGGGGGGCTGAGGAAGGGAGGCAGCTGGGGGTGACTGGGGAAGGGAGGCAGCTGGGGGGGGGCTGAGGAAGGGAGGCAGCTGGGGGTGACTGGGGAAGGGAGGCAGCTGGGGGTGACTGGGGAAGGGAGGCAGCTGGGGGTGACTGGGGAAGGGAGGCAGCGGGGGGTGACTGGGGAAGGGAGGCAGCTGGGGGTGACTGGGGAAGGGAGGCAGCTGGGGGTGACTGGGGAAGGGAGGCAGCTGGGGGGGGCTGAGGAAAGGAGGCAGCTGGGGGTGACTGGGGAAGGGAGGCAGCTGGGGGGGGGACTGAGGAAGGGAGGCAGCTGGGGGGGGGACTGAGGAAGGGAGGCAGCTGGGGGTGACTGGGGAAGGGAGGCAGCTGGGGGGGCTGAGGAAGGGAGGCAGCTGGGGGTGACTGGGGAAGGGAGGCAGCTGAGGGGGGGGCTGAGGAAGGAAGGCAGCTGGGGGTGACAGGGGAAGGGAGCCAGCTGGGGGGGGGCTGAGGAAGGAAGGCAGCTGGGGGTGACAGGGGAAGGGAGGCAGCTGGGGGTGACTGGGGAAGGGAGGCAGCTGGGGGTGACTGGGGAAGGAGAGGCAGCTGAGGGGGGCTGAGGAAGGGAGGCAGCTGGGGTGACTGGGGAAGGGAGGCAGCTGGGGGGGCTGAGGAAGGAAGGCAGCTGGGGGGGGACTGGGGAAGGGAGGCAGCTGGGGGAGACAGGGGGGAAAAGCTGGGGTGACAGGGGGGGAGCAGCTGGGGTGACGGAAAGGGGAGCAGCTGGGGGTGGCAGGGGCAGGGCGAGAATCTGGGGAGGCAGGGGGAGCATCTGAGGGGGGCAGGGGGAGCCGCTGGGGTGGCAGGGAGAGGATGGGGGCAGCTGGGGTGGCAGGGGAGAAGCTGGGGGGACAAGGGGAGAAGAGGGAGCAACTGGGAAGCAGAGGAGCAGATGGGGGGCACAGGCAGGGGGAGCAGATGGGGGGCACAGGCAAAGGGGGCAGATGAGGGCAGGGGGGGCAGATGGGGGGCACAGGCAAAGGGCCCCCTTTGCCTGTGGGCAGGGGGGGCAGATGAGGGCAGGGGGGGCAGATGGGGGGCACAGGCAGGGGGAGCAGATTGGGGCAGGGGGAGCAGATGGGGGGCAGGGAGAGGATGGGGCAGGGGGAGCAGATGGGGGGCACAGGCAAAGGGGGCAGATGAGGGCAGGGGGGCAGATGGGGGGCACAGGCAAAGGGGGCAGATGAGGGCAGGGGGGCAGATGGGGGGCACAGGCAGGGGGAGCAGATTGGGGGCAGGGGGAGCAGATGGGGGGCACAGGCAGGGGGAGCAGATGGGGGCAGGGGGAGCAGATGGGGGGCACAGGCAAAGGGGGCAGATGAGGGCAGGGGGAGCAGATGGGGGCACAGGGGCAGAGGCAGACCGGTCAGGTCCCCCCAAAGCAGCTTCGTGGCGTCCGGGGTGAGCTCCTTCCGGCACACGCGGCTTCTATCTCAGGCCGGCAGCTCACCCGTGCAGCCCCGCGGTGCCCGAACTTCTTCCTGCTGCAGCGCTCGTGACGTCATCGCGCCGAGCAGGAAGAAGTTTGGGCACTGCGGGGCTGCAGGGGTGAGCTGCCGGCCTGAGATAGAAGCCGCGTGTGCCGGAAGGAGCTCACCCCGGATGCCCCGGGGCTGCACAACAGTGGCGGCAGCGACGGTGGCGGCAGCCTAGGCACCGGACCACGGGTGCCTAGTGGCAAATACGGCCCTGCCTAGTCCATACACTTATCTTGTGCAGCAATAAGGGGAGTTTGGTGTCTGCATGGACTATTGTTTACTTAATTTGAGGCTTACAGCTGCTCCTGGAGTATATGGAACTATACAAATACTGTCTAACTCTGCGCCCTAATGGTTTGAGTGACTGGTCTATCGCTTCCTAATCTCAAGACTTGCGCTGCCACCTGGAGTATTTGCTTTTGTACAAGTGCTCGCTAGCTACCAGCTGTGTGCACAGAGGTCTTGTTCTGTTCTGAGAGAGTCGGTACCTGCAAAAACAACTGAGATTTATATACTGCATAGACTTTATCTAAATAACTCACTGTGTGCACAGAGGTCTTGTCCTGTTCTGAGAGAGTCGGTACCTGCAACATTTCTGATTCCATTACTTTGCAGTATCTCCAGGATGAAGGGAGGAAAGAGTGCGGGGGAGATTGACAAGATGCTTTGCTCCCCAAATCTTGTTAAATCTAAGAGTGCGGGGAAAGCTGGAGATGAAAGCTTCATTGGTGCTGGAGCCGCAGGGGGTGATGGGACACAGTGCCCACCCTGGCTGGCAGAAGTGTTATCTGCAATTAAAAAATGTGACTCCTCTATCTTGGACTTCTCATCACAAGTGGGGTCTATGGGCTCAGATATGTCCCTTATGAGATCTGATTTAAACAAGATGAGGGAAAGGTTTGGTGAAGTGGAAACCCAGATAAGCTCTTCAGAGGACACTATGCAGAAGGTTCAGGGGAATGTGGCAACTCTGTTGGAAGAAAATCAATTGCTTAAAAGAAAGTTGGTAGAGTTGGAGGACCGTTCCAGAAGGAACAATATAAGAGCAGTGGGGTTCCCTGAAGGTGTAGAGGGTAAAGATGCCCGAGGATTTCTGCAGAAGTGGCTGTTACACGCGCTGGCGGTACCTGAGACAGTGTGTATAGAGCGAATACATAGAGTACCATCTAAACCCCCTTCTCCAGGAGGATTTCCAAGGCCAATATTAATGAAGATGCTGTCCTTTAGAGATAAGAAAGGCGAGAGAGAAGGAAGATTAAGTATTGATAACAATCGTATGTCACTGTACCCAGATTTTGCATATGAGGCTCAGAAAAAGAGGATGGAGTTCCTGCAGATGAAAAAAAGACTGAGACTCAAACACATTAGTATGCTCTGATCTTCCCAGCAAAGCTCAGGATTGAGTATGAGGATAAAGGCCCTATTCCACCAACAGATCTGACCCCAGATTATCTGCCAAAGATTCGAAGCCAAAGCCAGGAACAGACTATAATCAGAGAACAGGTCATAAAGGAAAGACTGGATTTCTCCTCTTTTCAAATCCACTCCTGGGTTTGGCTTCAAATCTTTGGCAGATAATCTGTCGTCAGATCTGTTGGTGGAATAGGGCCTTAAGACATGGCTTTTCACTTCACCTAGCGAAGCGGTGTCATGGCTGGACCAAAAAGGCATTTGATGTTCTGTGTACTAGCTATATGTAGTAAGAGGTAGCGGGGGGTTCTCAGGTAGAGAGTCAAAGTGGGGGGGGGGTGGGGGCGGGGGAGGTTGCCGAAGGGGAGGGGGTGGGGGGGTTGGTGGGCCTTCTTCTCTGGGGTCTCCTTGTTTTTTTTTTCTTTTCTTTTTTTCTCTTGTGTGTTTTTTGTGTCTTTTTTTGTTGTTGCTTTTTTTCTTCTGTTTTTTTGTCTTGTTTTTTTTTTCTTCTGTTTTTTGTGTGTGTGTGTGGTTTTTTTTTTCTGTGTTTTTTTTGTTGTTGTTTGGCTGCTGCTTTTCTTTTCTCTTCTCCTGGGCTAGATGTCTGTAAATAAGAATATCACCTGGAATGTGTGGGGTTTAGGGGACAGGAGGAAACGTGTTGGATTACGTAAAACGCTCTCTGCCGGCGGTGGTCTGCTTAGTTGAGACTCATTTCACTAAAGAAACTGAGCATAAGGTGAGCAGACAATGGTGGGCAGAACAATACCATTCCACCTATTCTAGCATAAAAAGATTAATTGGGAACTATTTGATAAAAGTGGATGAGAATGGAAGGTTTATTTTTTTGTTTGGTAAATTGGAAGGTTTGGCATGCATCCTGGCGTTTGTATATGTTCCTCCTCCCTTTAATACACTTGTTTTAGAGCAATTATTTTTATTCACAAAAAATATATAAATGCACCAATTTTGGTAATGGGTGATTTTAATGCGGTAATGCATGAGGAGAAGGATAGATATAGGGGCTCTAGGTCAGTTACAAAAGTGTGTAGAACGGCACTGGGGGATTTGATTCTGGAGCATGGATTGTTTGATGTTTGGAGGGATAGGAATCCGGAGAAAAGGGAATATACGTCCTGGAACAGGGCAAAAGCTACGCTATCAAGAATTGATATTGGATTTGTAAGTAAACATATGGCACAAAAAGTTAAAAATGTTAAGCACTTGGGTAGGGGACTATCCGACCATGCACCGGTTTTGTTTGAGTTGTATACTGGGGGCACAAGAAGAACATTTGAAATTAAAATAAATGGTCACTGGTTGAGTTTGATTCCTAATATAAGAGAAATAGGTAAAGACTTTGAAGATATATGGAATATAAATGTGAACACGGCATCACTACAGGTGGTATGGGATACACTAAAAGCAGTAGTTAGAGGGAAATACTATGGGATAATTAACAATGTTAGAAAAGGGTATAGGGTTAAGGAAAGAAAATTAGAGGAGACTCTATATGGTAGAAACGGTTCAGAGGATTCCTTGTTGCCCCTTGAAACAGCTAAGCATAATAACATAATAACAACTATCTGATGGAGAAGGCTAGAAATCAGCTGGCCTTCTGGGGGCGGAAAAATGATCTGGGCGCCGGTACACCAAATAAAGGCCTTATGGCTATAGTTAAAAATCAGTTGGCAAATAGGGGTATTCAGGCGATTAAATCAGACAGAGGGGATATAGTTTACGAAACCAGCAAAATTTTGGAACAATTTAGAAATCACTTCTCTGAGGTTTATGCGGTAGAGCATGAGATCTCTAGTAATGACATTACCAAGGTTTTAAGCAAATGTTGCCTCCCAAGACTCAGCCCAGAACAGCAGGCAGAATTAGATGCCCAGATAACCCTGGAAGAGCTAAACCTTGCATTGGATCACTCCCCGAGAATACAGCGCCAGGGTTGGATGGGTTACTCTATGAATTATATAAAAGGCACCGTGAGATTTTAATGCCAAAATTGCTGGAGGTAATAAATTCATCAGTGCAGATTGGGCGGTTGCCGGCCTCTATGGAAGAGGCAGCAATATCTCTTATTTTAAAACCGGATAAAGACAAATATGATTTGGAGTCTTACCGCCCAATCTCCCTGATGAACGTGGATGCAAAAATCCTCGCAAAGCTGCTGGCAATCAGGTTACAGAAGGTGATCCCTGAATTAATCCACGAGGATCAATGTGGTTTTATCCCGGGTAGAATGGCCAAACATAATATCAGGAGGGTGTTCGAGAATCTCCAGTTAGTAGATGAACCGCGCTCTCACTCCATCCTGTCATTGGATGCCACTAAGGCCTTTGACAGGGTGGAGTGGGGGTACCTGTGGGATGTTATGAAATGTTTTGGTATTGGTCCTAGGTATGTGGAGTTGGTGCAATTGCTGTATAAGAACCCAAGGGCAGCGGTATTGGTTAATGGGGATAGGTCAGAGTTTTTTTCGTTACATCGGGGTACTAGGCAGGGGTGTCCCCTCTCCCCTCTACTTTTCGCCCTAAGTATCGAGCCTCTGGCCCATTTAATAAGGTCTGATCCTGATATTGTTGGCTTTGGGGCGGGAGGTGGAGGGGACAGGGTTTCACTCTATGCTGATGATGATGTTTTCTTATTTCTTGAGGATCCTCGCCGAAGCGTGCCCTGGGTAATAGAGTTGATTGATGAAATTGGATATATATCTGACTTAAGCATTAATTGGAGTAAATCAATCCTGATGCCCTTGGGGAGGTTAGATTTTTCTCTGCCACAATTACAGGTACTGGAAGAGAACGATAGTTTTAAATACTTAGGAGTTAGAATTTCTAGGGATTTAGAGGAATTTAATGAACTCAACTTGAGAGGTATAGTAGAGGAAGTAGAGAGAAAATGTATTGTATGGCATAAACTACCCATCTCTAGAATGGATAGGATGGTTTGATTTAAAACTATTTGTCTCCCCAAATTTCTATATATATTTGGAGTTGCCCCAATTTGGATCTCTGATAGATACCTGAAAAAAATAAGGGTGTTGTCCAATTCTTTGATCTGGGGCAGGAAGAGGGCCCGGATAAAGATAGAGATGTTTACACTTCCTAAAGCTAAAGGGGGTCTGGATTTTCCTGATCTGAAAGTGTACTTTCTGGCCTCGCAATTGTTTTGGTTGGTGAGGGGAAAGGAAAGTAGGTTTTTTCGACAGCTGTGGAAGGAGAAAGATGCCACCCTGTTTAATTTTTATGAGATTTTAGAGATGGGAGTATGGAAGATAGGTGACAAGAGGAAGCGACCCCTGGTAGTGACAGCACTTAGAGCATGGAAGATGCTGAAGGATATGTTAAATTTAAAGTCAGTTTTTGAGTTCACTCCTATATGGTGGAATGAGAACTTTCAGGAAGTCCGAAGAATTGGGGTGATGGAGAGTCTGATGGGTAAAGGTATATTGAAATTAGGTGATATATATGTAAACGGTCAAATGAAGGATTGGAATAGAATTAAAGAGGAATATGAGCTTCCACAGACTGTATGGTATGATTATGCTAGGCTATGCTACGCCCTAAAAAGTGTGATATGGCTAAGGATGGTGGAGTTTGACCTGGACATATTGATAGAACAGTTAGTTAGGGGGTCAATTAAAACGCGAATAGTGTCTTATATTTATGCTTATTTGAAAAGAACAGTGGAAATTAGTAGCAATAGTAGGAGGAAGTGGGAGGATGATTTGGGGCCCATTAATGATAAACAATGGAGGAAAATATATCAAAATGTGTCTAGGTCAGGCAATCACCGTCTGATTCAATGTAATATAAATCATAGGTTGTACCTCACTCCACTGTTTTTATATAAAATTAAGACCTGATGGAAATTTTCCCAGATGTGGCTCAGTGGTAGCTGACATGTTACATATGTTATGGGCTTGCCCACGGATTCAGAATTTTTGGTTAGAAGTATACGAAAAAACAAATAATGAAGTTGGGATCCAATTGGTACCATCTCCTCGGTTTGCTCTTTTGGGGGACTCTGAGAAGATAAAAATGGGGGAAAAAACACTAAAGAAAGTATTAAGATGGTTTTTCTATGCTAGATTGATACTAATAAGGAACTGGATGGAGTCCGTGGCCCCTAGTGCCTCGCACTGGGAGAGGTGTAAAACCAGATATGAAGAATATTATAATTAAGTCTGGAATGGGAGACTATTAATGTGGTGTTTTTGTTTGTTTGCTTATTTTTTCAATTGTGTATTTATTTATTGTCTTCTCTCTATCTCTCTCTTCTTTTCCTTCGGCGGGGTTGGGGGTTGGGGGGTGGAAGGGGAAATAGCGGGGGGGGGCTCTGGGGATATTTAAAAAAAAAACGACATAAATTCCTCAATTAGAGGCAAATCAAACAAAAGTTCATACGTCCAACATTGCCCTGATATGTTGGGGACACTACTGATGTACTCAAGAGAATAGAGGGAGTACAGGTGGATGGAGGGGTATATTTGGCCTCCTTGGATGTTGAGGAGTTATACTCCTCCATCCCACATGAAGGGGGAAAGCTGGCTGTCCAGTTTTTTCTGAGTTCTAGAGGCACGCAATACAGTTTGTCTGTGAACTATTAGACTTCATACTTACCAGCAACTACTTCCTCTTCGGAGACGACCTGTTCCACCAGCAGCGGGGTACAGCGATGGGGAGCCCCTGCGCCCCCACATATGCAAATCTGTACCTTGGCTGCTGGGAGGATCGGGCCGTCTTCGGAGAGGAAATGCTGGAATGGTCATGTCATATAGGCCTCTGGATAAGGTTTACAGATGACGTCCTTTTAATCTGGACGTCCACAGTGGAGAAATTCATCGAATTCGTGGAACGACTGAATGACAATCAACTGAGACTTAAATTCACCCAAACCATCAGTGCAAAAGAGGTGATCTTCCTGGACTTGAAAATACGGATCGGTGAAGGAGGGGATCTACTGAGCACGGTTTATAGAAAGGAAACTGCCACCAACTCCATACTCCAATGGGACAGCTGTCACCCCAAATCTCTAAAAACGGGCATACCGGTGGGGCAGTACTTGCGTGTAAGGCGAAACTGCTCCACGATGGCTGAATTCATAGAAAAAGCAGGGGAGTTAAGAAACAGACTACTTAGGAGGGGATACCCCAAAAAGGTGCTAAGGACAGCATATTGGAAGGCAGTAACAAAAGACAAACAAACTGTTGTCACCCACAAGGAAGGAGGAAATAAGAATTATAGGAACGTATGATGAGAAATCGGCACAGGTCACAGATATTGGCCATTACTGAAATCTGACAGAATGATCTCTCACCTCATCCCCGAGTGCCCACAAATAACGTACAGGAGGAATATGAGAGACTTGTCCATAACTACCTACCTGGAAAGGAGAATGAAAGGAACCTACAAGTGTGGACATTGCACTAGGTGCAAATTTCTCAGCCAGAGTAAAACATTTTCAAGCACTTCTACAGGTGAAACATTTGTAATGCGGAACTTTGCTAGTTGCTCCCCTGAAGGAGTGGTGTATCTACTGACATGCCCATGTCCAAAGGGGTATGTGGGGAAGACATTCAGATCCCTAAGGAAAAGGCTGAGTGAGCACATTGGTGACATAAGAAATAAGAGAGAGACACCAGTTGTATTACACTTCACAGAAGAAGATGGTGGGAAAGCGGATGGTCTGAAGTGTCAAGTATTGGAAGTGATTGAGCGGACAAAACGTCCAGGAAACTTCAACAGATTATTGCTGCAAAAAGAAGCCCAATGGACGTTTAGACTAAACACAGTAAAACCTGAAGGGCTTAAAGGGAACCTGTCACCCCCCGTGCCGGGGTGACAGGCTCCCGACCCCCCGCTACAGCCCCCTATACTCACCTGATCCCGCCTGGTACAACACTCATAGAGAATGACGGAGCGCTGGACTCTCAGTCATTCTCTATGAGCGTTGGACTCCTCTCAGCGCGCGCACCGGGCTGCAGCGGCTGATATCTCTGTGACCCGACTGGATCCAGAAGCGGGACCCGCCGGGATCAGGTGAGTATAGGGGGCTGTAGCGGGGGGTCGGGAGCCTGTCACCTCGGCACGGGGGGTGACAGGTTCCCTTTAATGATTTTATACCCTACATGTGCTTTAAGTGAGATCTGTAAAGAAGCGCTCCGATATACAAACCAAAGTTGTATATAATCATCAATAATTGCCTAATATTAATAAGAAAACCCGGCGGTTGTGTATGCAGTAGAAATACCTTACCTCATCATTAACTATGGCTGAATCCAAGAAAAGGATATAAGGAAGTCGTAAGCGGGACTTGGAACGCAATATGCATTCCCATAGTGAAATCACATGATTAAGGATACGTAATAGTCACATGACCGGGACCCCGGACATAACAAGCTCTCCGCTCTAGTGCGTCCACACTGACGAGTGCGGTGTGTGACCTCGGAGTGGTTGAGGATTGCGTCCATCAAAAAGAGGGCGGGATCATGGACGGTATAAAAGGAGGCTGAAGGACAGGAGTCAGTGTGCGGCCAACATGCAAATAACTCCATCTGAAACAGAGCCAAACAAGACCCTGAGGATTTACCGCAAAAGAAACGCGTAGGGCTACCAACAAGACATCTGAATGGACTCAAGTGAAAATAAAAAGGGAAGTCTTTTTTAATACTTTATTTTTGAAAAATGTTTGCATTTTTTTGAGAAAAGAATTCTATGCAAGACATTAAAGCGATGGACTATGCACTTTACTAGAGTAACCATTGCAATAAAATAAAAAGAGGTTATGTGCAATAAATAAAGTGCAATAAATCGAAGTGCAATAGGACAAGTAAATCACACAAGTGCAATAATAACAATACAATAGAGACATTAAGTAATAATTTGGTGTAAACAAATTTATCAAACACACTAGTTTGGAGAACGACAAAAAGCTCTTAAAAATCAAAAGGCAGCGAGATGTTGGCCGTGAAGAGTTTTAAGCACATATGAACTTTTGTTTGTTTGATTCGCCTCTAATTGAGGATTTTTTGTTTGTTTTTTTTCTCTTAATAAATATACATTTTTTCTTGGCACATTTTTAAAAGAAAAGAAATAAAAGGTATATTTTATAACTTCCTATTCTCAGTGATTATATATAAATAGGAATAACTGTACACCTTATACTAAATACACCAGATACTATATACACTATATACTATATACTATATATACACCAGATACTATACTAAATATACCAGATACTATATATACACCAGATACTATATACACTAGATACTATATATACACCAGATACTATATATACTAAATATACCAGATACTATATACACCAGATACTGTATACTATATACACCAGAATAACAGTACACACACACATATATATATTATGTGTGTGTGTAGTGTGTACTGTTATTCTGGTATATATAGTATTTAGTATCTGGTGTATATATAGTATCTGGTGTATATATAGTACTAGAAAATGTACCCTGCGCTGCCCGGGTATAAAGTGTCAGTGTGTATAGGGGGTCCTGTATACCTGTAGTATAGAGTTGGTGGAGGTGCTGTATACCTGTAGTATAGAGTTGGTAGAGGTGCTGTATACCTGTAGTATAGAGTTGGTAGAGGTGCTGTATACCTGTAGTATAGAGTTGGTGGAGGTGCTGTATACCAGTAGTGTATAGTTTGGGGTTCTGTATACCTGTAGTATAGAGTTGGTGGAGGTGATGTGGTAGTGTTATCCAGTCACAGTATGGCGGTATTGGTCAGGTCTGGTACGGCGGTGTTATCCAGTCACAGTATGGCGGTATTGGTCAGGTCTGGTGTGGCAGTGTTATCCAGTCACAGTATGGCAGTGTTATCCAGTCACAGTATGGCGGTATTGGTCAGGTCTGGTATGGCAGTGTTATCCAGTCACAGTATGGTGGTATTGGTCAGGTCTGGTATGGGGGTGTTATCCAGTCACAGTATGGTGGTATTGGTCAGGTCTGGCAGTGTTATCCAGTCACAGTGTGGCGGTATTGGACAGGTCTGGTGTGGAGGTGTTCTCCAGTCACAATGTGGCGATATTGGTCAGGTCTGGTATGGCGGTGTTATCCAGTCACAGTATGGCGGTATTGGTCAGGTCTGGCAGTGTTATCCAGTTACAGTATGGTGTTATTGGTCAGGTCTGGTGTGGCGGTGTTATCCAGTCATAGTATGGCGGTATTGGTCAGGTCTGGTATGGCGGTGTTATCCAGTCACAGTTAAATGTGATGTCTGGAGCTATTACCTACCAATCCTGATGCTAATTGGTGAGTGAGGATGGGGTGTCCTCAGGTTTAGCGCTTAGGGCAGCAGCAGCTGGTAATACTGCCCTGTATACATGTACTGTATAGTTGGAGTAGGGGACCCTGTATACATGTACTGTATAGATGGAGTAGGGGGTCCTGTATACCTGTACTGTATAGATGGAGTAGGGGGTCCTGTATATACATGTACTGTATAGATGGAGTAGTGGGCCCTGTATATACATGTACTGTATAGATGGAGTAGGGGGTCCTGTATACCTCTACTGTATAGATGGAGTAGGGGGTCCTGTATACATGTACTGTATAGATGGAGTAGGGGATCCTGTATATACATGTATATACAGAACCCCCTACTCCATCTATACAGTACATGTATATACAGAACCCCCTACTCCATCTATACAGTACATGTACTGTATAGATGGAGTAGGGGGCCCTGTATACATGTACTGTATAGATGGAGTAGGGGTTCCTGTATACATGTACTGTATAGATGGAGTAGGGGGTCCTGTATATACATGTACTGTATAGATGGAGTAGGGGGTCCTGTATATACATGTACTGTATAGATGGAGTAGGGGGTCCTGTATATACATGTACTGTATAGATGGAGTAGGGGGTCCTGTATATACATGTACTGTATAGATGGAGTAGGGGGTCCTGTATATACATGTACTGTATAGATGGAGTAGGGGGTCCTGTATATACATGTACTGTATAGATGGAGTAGGGGGTCCTGTATATACATGTACTGTATAGATGGAGTAGGGGGTCCTGTATACATGTACTGTATAGATGGAGTAGGGGGTCCTGTATATACATGTACTGTATAGATGGAGTAGGGGGCTCTGTATATACATGTACTGTATAGATGGAGTAGGGGGTCCTGTATACATGTCCTGTATAGATGGAGTAGGGGGTCCTGTATACATGTCCTGTATAGATGGAGTAGGGGGTCCTGTATATACATGTACTGTATAGATGGAGTAGGGGGTCCTGTATATACATGTACTGTATAGATGGAGTAGGGGGTCCTGTATATATATGTCCTGTATAGATGGAGTAGGGGGTCCTGTATATACATGTACTGTATAGATGGAGTAGGGGGTCCTGTATACATGTACTGTATAGTTGGAGTAGGGGGTCCTGTATATATATGTACTGTATAGATGGAGTAGGGGGTCCTGTATACCTGTACTGTATAGATGGAGTAGGGGGTCCTGTATACATGTACAGTATAGATGGAGTAGGGGGTCCTGTATACCTGTACTGTATAGATGGAGTAGGGGGTCCTGTATACATGTACTGTATAGATGGAGTAGGGGGCCTACCAGTTATTACTGTGGATGTTGTGAGGCAGCTTCCCTAGCAACCATTGCTCCCTGTGAAAATGAAAGCAGTAATCCTATTGGTTGCTAAGGCTCCAACATCCGTGTCTGCTGCAGCTAATTATATCACCTGTGTGTGCAGTGAGGAGATTTTCCCATTCATCTCTATGAGGCGCCTCTCTTTCCCCTCCCCCTCCCCTCCTGTACATCTGGCGGGGACGGGACCTTCGCAATAACCTTCCCGGGCACCCAATGTATCTGTGGGCCAAATTTGGGGTCAAACGGTTCAGGCGTTTGGAAGTCTATAGAGGACAGACAGACGGACAGACAGACGGACGGACAGACGGACAGACAGGACAACAGACGGACAGACAGACTTTGATTTTTATGATATAGATATAGTATCTGGTGTATATATAGTATATAGTATCTGGTGTGTGTGTATATAGTATCTGGTGTATATATAATATATAGTATCTGGTGTGTATATAGTATCTGGTGTATATATAATATATAGTATCTGGTGTGTATATAGTATCTGGTGTGTATATAGTATCTGGTGTGTATATAGTATCTGGTGTGTATATAGTATATAGTATCTGGTGTGTATATAGTATATAGTATCTGGTGTGTATATAGTATCTGGTGTGTATATAGTATATAGTATCTGGTGTGTATATAGTATCTGGTGTGTATATAGTATCTGGTGTGTATATAGTATCTGGTGTATATATAGTATCTGGTGTATATACTGTAGTATCTGGTGTGTATATATAGTATCTGGTGGGTATATAGTATATAGTATCTGGTGTATATAGTATCTGGTGTGTATATAGTATCTGGTGTGTATATAGTATCTGGTGTATATATAGTATATAGATAGTATCTGGTGTATATATAGTATATAGTATCTGGTGTATATAGTATCTGGTGTGTATATATAGTATATAGTATCTGGTGTGTATATAGTATCTGGTGTATATAAACTAGAAAATGTACTCGGCGCTGCCCAGGTATAAAGTGTCAGTGTGTTGATTAGATTTGTTCCAAGGTAGTTTTTTTTTTTATTATTTATTTACAGGGAAATCGCCAGGAGCCCTATATACACTGTATACCCCAACAGTTCTTCACTGTTTATGTAAATTGTAGCTTATGCACATTAGAACATGAAAAACTTTAAACTTCCTAAATACCTAATAGCCAAACTGAGATGTCATGTGATCAGACTGTATAAAGAGCCTGGTTATATACAACATTGTCAGTGTTATATACAGCCTGGTTATATACAACATTGACAGGTGTTATATACAGAGCCTGGTTATATACAACCTTGGCAGTGTTATATACAGAGCCTGGTTATATACAACATTGGCAGTGTTATATACAGAGCCTGGTTATATACAACATTGGCAGTGTTATATACAGCCTGGTTATATACAACATTGGCAGTGTTAAATACAGCCTGGTTATATACAACATTGACAGGTGTTATATACAGAGCCTGGTTATATACAACATTGGCAGTGTTATATACAGCCTGGTTATATACAACATTGGCAGTTTTTTATACAACATTGTCAGTGTTTTATACAGAGCCTGGTTATATGCAACATTGGCAGTGTAATATGCAGCCTGGTTATATGCAACATTGGCAGTGTAATATACAGTCTGGTTATATGCAACATTGGCAGTGTAATATACAGCCTGGTTATATGCAACATTGTCAATGTAATATACAGCCTGGCTATATACAACATTGGCAGTGTTATATACAGTATAAAGCCTGGTTATGTACAACATTGGTAGTGTTATGCTGAGCCTGGTTATATACAACATTGGCAGTGTTATATACAGCCTTGTTATATACAACATTGGCAGGTGTTATATACAGAGCCTAATTATATACAACATTGGCAGTGTTATATACAGAGCCTAATTATATACAACATTGGCAGTGTTATATACAGCCTGGTTATATACAACATTGGCAGTGTTATATACAGCCTGGTTATATACAACATTGGCAGAGTTATATACAGAGCCTGGTTATATACAACATTGGCAGTGTTATATACAGAACCTGGTTATATACAACATTGGCAGTGTTATATACAGCTTGGTTATATACAACATTGGCAGTGTTATATACAGAGCCTGGCTATATACAACATTGGCAGAGTTATATACAGAGCCTAGTTATATACAACATTGGCAGTGTTATATACAGAGCCTGGCTATATACAACATTGGCAGGGTTATATACAGTATAAAGCCTGGTTATGTACAACATTGGTAGTGTTATGCTGAGCCTGGTTATATACAACATTGGCAGTGTTATATACAGCCTGGTTATATACAACATTGGCAGTGTTATATACAGCCTGGTTATATACAACATTGGCAGTGTTATATACAGAGCCTGGTTATATACAACATTTGCAGTGTTATATACAGAGCCTGGCTATATACAACATTGGCAGAGTTATACAGTATAAAGCCTGGGTATGTACAACATTGGTAGTGTTATACAGTATATAGCCAGGTATACAACAATAACAGTGTTATAATGACCCTGGTTATATACAACATTAGCAGTGTAATACACAGCCTGGTTGTCAGGGAGTCCTGGGATCCGGGAAGATGGCATTCCCTTCTCTCGACCCGCAACCCCTGTCCCTACCTGCTTGCCCCCCTAGGCTAAACCTTAAGGGCAGCAACTGGGCGACAGTCCCTAGCCTAACTAGGGATACGGGGAGGTAAACAGAACACACAGACAGGTATATACAAACAGGTCAGGCAGTCAGAGTCGGCAACAGGAGGCAATGTAAAAATTCAAATCGGCAAGCAATGGGTTAACAGAGTCCAGTCCAAGGTCGAGCACAGGAGGATAAGGCAAAGTCTAAGTCCGAATCAAAGTAACACAATGGAACGCAGGTGTATCTGGAGACCAAACATACACTGGCCACTGCTGATGGAAGTGGCCAGACTAAATGCTGCCAGAACTCCCGCCCCAGCTCCTGATAGGAGGAAGGAGTCTGACAGCTGTGATGCAGACCAATAGCAGCCAGGGAGCCATCCCTGTGCTCTGAATGGAGAAAGCCCCAGGAGCAATGCAACACCTGAAGGCTTAACCCCACAAACACCAGAGAGGAATCAGGAGAAACATGAGGCCGGGTGTCGGCTCCCTGGCAGCACAGATAGAAGTGTGTGAATCAGGTCAGAGTAATGGGGCGTCGGCTGGTTCTTCCAGCTGAATTCACACACAGGAAACAAATTCTAACACTTGTTATATACAACATTACCAGTGTTATATACAGCCTGGTTATGTTTAACATTGGTAGTGTTATGCTGAGCCTGGTTATATACAACATTGGTAGTGTTATGCTGAGCCTGGTTATATACAACATTGGTAGTGTTATGCTGAGCCTGGTTATATACAACATTGACAGTGCTAGTGGAGGTCCTGTATACTTGTACTGTATACCCCCCCCCTTTGCAGGTACTCCTATACTACTGTATAAACTTCCTCCCTGCAGGTAGCCCTTGTACTGTATACACCCCCCCCCCCCCCCTTTGCAGGTACTCCTATACTGTATACACCCCCCCCCCTTTGCAGGTACTCCTATACTACTGTATAAACTCCCTCCCTGCAGGTAGCCCTTGTACTGTATACACCCCCCCCCCTTTGCAGGTACTCCTATACTGTATCCACACCCCCCCTTTGCAGGTACTCCTATACTGTATACACCCCCCCCCCTTTGCAGGTACTCCTATACTGTATACACCCCCCCCCCCCCTTTGCAGGCACTCCTATACTGTATACACCCCCCCCCCCCTTTGCAGGTACTCCTATACTACTGTATAAACTCCCTCCCTGCAGGTAGCCCTTGTACTGTATACACCCCCCCCCCTTTGCAGGTACTCCTATACTGTATACACCCCCCCTTTGCAGGTACTCCTATACTGTATACACCCCCCCCCCTTGCAGGTACTCCTATACTGTATACACCCCCCCCCCCTTTGCAGGTACTCCTATACTGTATACACCCCCCCCCCCCCTTTGCAGGTACTCCTATACTGTATACACCCCCCCCCTTTGCAGGTACTCCTATACTACTGTATAAACTCCCTCCCTGCAGGTAGCCCCTATACTCTATACACCCCCCCTTGCAGGTAGTCCCTATACTGTATACACTCCGCCCTCGCAGGTAGCCCACTCTATACACTCCCCTTACTTGGAGGTACCCCCCATACTCTCTACACTTCCCCCACTTGCAAGTAGCCCCCATACTCTATACACCCCCCTGCAGGTAGTCCCTATACTGCCGCTGTGAGTTTGTTAACCCCCCGCTGCCAGAGAGTATACGTCACCTGGTCCCCACTACGGCTTGCTTTGGGGATTCCTGCGTCGCAGCGCACTGATTGGCTGAGCGGGACACGAAGACAATGGGAGCCCCGAAGCAAGCCGGAGCGGGGACCAGGGGATGTATAGGCTCCGGCAGTGGGGGGTTAATGGGGCAGGCTGCTGACAAACTTGAAGCGGGATGTCCATCCTGCTGCGAGTTTGTCTGCCCATAGAGTGTACAGGGCAGGAATCCGCAGCTGGGAATACCCCCAGTGTGTTTGTACCTGGGATCACGTGCAGCGCCGCAAATAACTGACATGTCCGTTCACACAATAAAGAGAGCGGCTCCGGCCACTTGCTTCATTGTGCGCTATGGGAAGTTCTGATGTGGGTGCGCGCTGATGCGCCTGCATCAGAACCCTGCGGCCGGTACTTAAGTAACGGCCTGGATGATCTGGGCAGAGACCGGCCGTTCCGTGACCCAGCCAGGGTCGCAGAGCGGCTGGTCGTTCACTCAATGCTCTCACACCAAGTCACTATTTTGAAAAACTGTGAGCTGCTATACCAAAACACTCTTAAACCAAGGTACCACTGTATATACTATCTGGTTTGTACTGTAATTTGTGTAACAATCAGTCAGGTGGGATTTCCTGGTAAATGACCTTATTGGCAGAGTTAAAGCGTAACTGTCATTTCAGGGTCATTTTTCTGAAAACCTTAAATATCAACAGATCAAGCGATTTTAAGAAACTCTGTAATAGGTTTTATGTACTAAAAGAGTTTCCTTCTGTAGTGAAAAAGCAATCTCCCAGCCTCCCCCCTCACTGCAGATGAAGCAGGATTTCTGTCTCCATTGTGTGGCTATGGAGAGGGGAGGGGCTGTTAGGAGTGAGTGAGCACGGAGCAGTCCTGCACAGCACAACACCCTGCAATCTTCTCTCAGTAAGTTCCTAGATAAGCACTGACCTTTCTGACCCCAGAATCCTGCGGTTTAGGTGCCCAGAGAGTCTACAAACAGCTGACCTTCATGTCACCTCTTCCTGCTCCCTCATCTCCCTCGGCCCCTCCCCCCTTCATAGGCTTACAATGGAGAGAGCAGAACCCGTCTTCACTGGCTTCTCTGTAATGAAGACGTGTTTGCCTGATAAAGCACAGATAAGAAGTCAGGGGGGGGGGGGAGGCTGGGAGATTGCTTCTTGAGTACAGGAAGAGGCTTTTTTGGCTGATGAAACCTATTACAGAGTTTCTTAAAATCGCTTATACTACGGATTTCTGCAATAAAAAAAAAATAATATAACAGTTACACTTTAAACCAACCCAGTATTTAAAGGAGTACTGCGGCGCTGATAAAAAAGGAAACTATTAATCATAAACATAGTTTTCCCACTTACCATCCCTCCAGAGTCTGTCTCCGTTTGTATTTCCCACTGTTTGCAGGTCCCTGAACCTCCAGTTGGTGGCTTAATTTTTTCTTCACTTCCTGGTTTGGGCTTTCCCATGATGCACTTTGTCTCCTGTATTGTCTAACTGACTCTGTAAAACTGTTAGATGGCTTACAGCTTGTTCAGCCAATCAGAGCTAAGCAGCCTGAGTCATCTGACAAAGGGAGGCTGGCTTAACAGGGCTTAGACCCGCCTCCCTCCCAATGATGTCATTGTCACAAAATGGCTACCACAGAAAAGCCTGGGGTCAACAGTCATTAGGTAAGAAGGAGTTTACTTCACTTCCTGGTGGGGGGGGTTGAGGGGGCAAAAGATAGGGAAGGGGGCAGACAGGTGATTGAAGCATATTACTAAGTTATATAACTTTGTAATGTGTTTCAATTACTGGGAAAAAGTTTTTCGCTGGAGTACCTCTAAGTGGAAGACGTTCCTCTCTCTATTGTACCCCAATGAGAAATCCTCCCCCCCCCCCCCCCCCCCACTGCTGGCCACACAAGTTATAGTCTCGATAGCAGCGACTTCATTCATGATAGGACCATGTGATCATCCGTCTGTGTCCTCCCCCTCGGCCCGTGATCATGGTGATCCTGATGTCTCCTGGTGATGTCCTGGCATCTCCTGGTGATGTCCTGGCGTCTCCTGGTGATGTCCTGGCGTCTCCTGGTGATATCCTGGCGTCTCCTGGTGATATCCTGGCGTCTCCTGGTGATATCCTGGCGTCTCCTGGTGATATCCTGGCGTCTCCTGATGTCTCCTGGTGATATCCTGGCGTCTCCTGGTGATGTCCTGGCGTCTCCTGGTGATATCCTGGCGTCTCCTGGTGATATCCTGGCGTCTCCTGGTGATATCCTGGCGTCTCCTGGTGATATCCTGGTGACATCCTTGCGTCTCCTGGTGCCTCCGGATTTATACAATCTTCTGTGTTGCAGACAGCCTGAAAGGAACATGTTGGCTTAATATTCAGGATAATCGCTGTGAGGTCAACATCAATGGGGCGACCCTGAAGTCGGAGTGCTGCTCTACGCTGGGTGCTGCTTGGGGAAGTCCTTGTGAAAGGTGTGAAATCGGTAAGTTGTATCGGTACGTCTGACCTCAGGATATTCTTATATGTCTGTGTGGGAAATGTCGCCGGTCGTGTCCGTGTGGAGAGATCCGCTATCACCTTTCATAAATTGTCACAGTATGTGGAAGGGTTTTCTTCTGGTGCCCGGAACCTGGAAGACGAGAACCTCATTCATCAAACCTGACCGATAGAATTACCTTGGTGCAGAGATCAGCCAGACGATCAGTTTCTGCGTCCGTTCTTTATGACTGAGGTCCAATCTTATTGACCAGTGTGACAAAAGAGACAAAATATTAAAAAACTCCAGGTTATCATAGATGTAGCGACATAACGTCCGTGTACGGAAGCAAACGAGGGCCAAACAGTGAGAACCAAGGGAGAGACGCGGCAGCTAACCAGAGGCGGCTGCACCAGCTATCTCCGGATCAGCCGCACAGCCATGAAAGCCAACAAGCTCCACCACTGATCACTGACAGTTATACACGGAGATGATCAGCCAACAAGCTCCATGACTGATCACTGACACTAATACAGGGAGATGATCAGCCAACAAGCTCCACCACTGATCACTGACACTAATACAGGGAGATGATCAGCCAACAAGCTCCACCACTGATCACTGACACTAATACAGGGAGATGATCAGCCAACAAGCTCCACCACTGATCACTGACACTAATACACGGAGATGATCAGCCAACAAGCTCCACCACTGATCACTGACACTAATACAGGGAGATGATCAGCCAACAAGCTCCACCACTGATCACTGACACTAATACACGAAGATGATCAGCCAACAAGCTCCACCACTGACACTAATACACGGAGATGATCAGCCAACAAGCTCCATGACTGATCACTGACACTAATACACGGAGATGATCAGCCAACAAGCTCCACCACTGATCACTGACACTAATACAGGGAGATGATCAGCCAACAAGCTCCATGACTGATCACTGACACTAATACACGGAGATGATCAGCCAACAAGCTCCACCACTGATCACTGACACTAATACACGGAGATGATCAGCCAACAAGCTCCATGACTGATCACTGACACTAATACACGGAGATGATCAGCCAACAAGCTCCACCACTGATCACTGACACTTATACAGGGAGATGATCAGCCAACAAGCTCCACCACTGATCACTGACACTTATACAGGGAGATGATCAGCCAACAAGCTCCACCACTGATCACTTATACAGGGAGATGATCAGCCAACAAGCTCCACCACAGATCACTGACACTAATACACGGAGATGATCAGCCAACAAGCTCCACCACTGATCACTGACACTAATACACGGAGATGATCAGCCAACAAGCTCCACCACAGATCACTGACACTAATACACGGAGATGATCAGCCAACAAGCTCCACCACTGATCACTGACACTTATACAGGGAGATGATCAGCCAACAAGCTCCACCACTGACACGTATACAGGGAGATGATCAGCCAACAAGCTCCACCACTGATCACTTATACACGGAGATGATCAGCCAACAAGCTCCACCACTGATCACTGACACTTATACATGGAGATGATCAGCCAACAAGCTCCACCACTGATCACTGACACTAATACAGGGAGATGATCAGCCAACAAGCTCCACCACAGATCACTGACACTAATACACGGAGATGATCAGCCAACAAGCTCCACCACTGATCACTGACACTTATACAGGGAGATGATCAGCCAACAAGCTCCACCACTGATCACTGACACTAATACAGGGAGATGATCAGCCAACAAGCTCCACCACAGATCACTGACACTTATACAGGGAGATGATCAGCCAACAAGCTCCACCACTGATCACTGACACTAATACACGAAGATGATCAGCCAACAAGCTCCATCACTGACACTAATACAGGGAGATGATCAGCCAACAAGCTCCATGACTGACACTTATACAGGGAGATGATCAGCCAACAAGCTCCACCACTGATCACTGACACCAATACAGGGAGATGAGTTGGTGCCTTCACTTTATAGTATTTCACATTCATTCATATATTCTTTGTTTTCCATGTTTTTTATAAGATTATATGATTTGTAGTATAAAAAGCTCTATAATACTACTAATATAATAAAGCTCTTTAATACTACTAATATAATAAAGCTCTGTAATACTAATAATAAAGCTCTGTAATACTCCTAATATAATAAAGCTCTGTAATACTCCTAATATAATAAAGCTCTGTAATACTCCTAATAATATAATAAAGCTCTTTAATACTAATAATAAAGCTCTATAATACTAATAATATATTAAGCTCTGTAAGGCTAGGTTCACACAACGTCAAAAAACATATTTAAAAATCTGTCTGTTTTTGCCGCAATTTAACAGACTGCAATGGCAATGCATTGAAGTCACAGGGAGGATGGACGTCCAATGCACACAATGCATTGAAAAACGGCCGTTTTTTGACGTTGTGTGAACCTAGCCTAATACTAAAAATGTAATAAAGCTCTATAATGCTAATATAAAGCTTTGTAATACTAATATAATAAAGCTCTAAAATACTAATAATATAATAAAGCTCTATAATGCTAATAATATAAAGCTTTGTAATACTAATATATAATAAAGCTTGTCACCTGTCCCTTCTGTCCTCGTAGACCCGGCCTGTCCTCGGGGATTCGCCAGAGTCCTGGGAGTCTCGTGTGAAGGTGACAGCACTTTGCTTTATGTCCATGTGTTTTATGTTGATGTAGAGGATAGATGTTCACTATGAGGTGCTGCCCGGTGTTTGGCCCCAGGTCACCTGCATACAGCAGCAAGAAGCGGGTCAGGGATGTCCTAGTGTAGACTAGTACTGGCAGAAGACACCAGGCTGAATGGCAGTGTGACTCCCCCATCACTATCCCCTCATCTGTACACTAAGCTGCTGGTCTGTATACATTGTGTGTGTGTGTGTGGGGGGGGGGTAGTGCTTTACACCATGCATTAAAAATCCACTTGTCCCTATAGGTAGCCATAGATGCCACCATGGATGTAGTCATAGATGCCGCCATGGATGTAGCCATAGATGCCGCCATGGATGTAGCCATAGATGCCGCCATGGATGTAGCCATAGATTCCGCCATAGATGTAGCCACAAATGCCGCCGTAGATGCCACCATAGATGTAGCCATAGATGCAGCCATGGATATAGCCACAAATGCCGCCATAGATGCCACTATAGATGTAACAAAACTGGTGGCCAAATGTCCATTGAGATCACAGCTATTCCTTCACCCCCCCACACACACGCACATACACACCTGCAGTACTGGCTCAGCCGACCTGTAGGTGTTCTCAATGGGAGGCATGTGTATAGCTACCATTGGGGAGAGCTGGACGCCTACAAGCAGGCTAGGTAGTTGGCCGTCCATCTAACCCTCCTGGAGTATTTGTGGTGATGTAGACCGGTGGGTATCAGAGATTCCACATATAACAGGAGCTGTGATTCTCCGCCCATTCAGATTGATGGTCAGCTGATTCCGTTGTTTTCTCGGTCATACAATTGACATGTACCTACTCAATGCATTTCATTCAGTTGATGGTTTTATTTTCTCGTGCTGCAGATGTCAATGAGTGTGAGGTCTTCCCCGGGGTTTGCCCCAATGGGATTTGCCAGAATACTATGGGATCCTTCTCCTGTAAGTGTCCGGATGGGCTGACGCTGGATGGAACGGGCAGGATATGTCTGGGTAAGCGGCTGATGATGGGCAGGTTGTAGCTGCCCATACAATGTAGTGGTACACGGCTACTGAGTATCTACTGATCCCTGTGTGCAGATCTCCGGATGGAGCAGTGTTTCCTGAAATGGGATGAGGATGAGTGCGTGCAGACTGTCGCGGGCCGCTTCCGTCAGGATGCCTGCTGCTGTACCGTGGGACAGGCCTGGGGCACCGACTGTGAGGAGTGTCCGCAGCCTGGCACTGCCCAATATGACGCCCTTTGCCCGAGAGGTCCGGGCTTCACCAACAGGGGAGACGTCTTATCAGGAAGACCCTTCTATAAAGGTAATGGACACAATGGAAACGAACACACATCAGACACTGGCTTTTTCTCTGCTAATAATCGTTATCAAACCCCGGCCGTATTCTCTGCCGGTAATCGTTATCAGACACGGGCTATTTCTCTGCCGATAATCGTTATCAGACCCCGGCCGTATTGCCTGCCAATAATCGTTATCAGACCCCGGCCGTATTCTCTGCTGGTAATCGTTATCAGACCCCGGCCATATTCCCTGCTGGTAATAATTATCAAACCCCGGCCGCATTCCCTACCGGTAATCGTTATCAGACCCCGGTTATTTCTCTGCCGGTAATCGTTATCAGACTCCGGCCGTATTCTCTGCCGATAATTGTTATCAGACCCCGGCCGTATTCCCTGCTGGTAATAGTTATCAAACCCCGGTTATTTCTCTGCCGGTAATCGTTATCAGACCCCGGTTATTTCTCTGCCGGTAATCGTTATCAGACCCCGGTTATTTCTCTGCCGGTAATCGTTATCAGACCCCGGCCATATTCCCTGCTGGTAATAGTTATCAAACCCCGGTTATTTCTCTGCCGGTAATGGTTATCAGACCCCGGTTATTTCTCTGCCGGTAATCGTTATCAGACCCCGGTTATTTCTCTGCCGGTAATCGTTATCAGACCCCGGTTATTTCTCTGCCGGTAATCGTTATCAGACTCCGGCTGTATTCTCTGGCGATAATCGTTATCAGATACCGGCTATTTCTCTGCCGATAATCGTTATCAGACCCCGGCTGTATTCTCTGCCGATAATAGTTATCAGACCCCGGCCGTATTCTCTGCCGGTAATCGTTTCAGACCCCGGCCGTATTCTCTGCCGGTAATCGTTTCAGACCCCGGCCGTATTCTCTGCAGATAATGGTTATGAGACCCCGGCCGTATTCTCTGCAGATAATGGTTATGAGACCCCGGCCGTATTCCCTGCAGATAATGGTTATGAGACCCCGGCCGTATTCCCTGCCGATAATCGTTATCAGACCCCGGTTATTTCTCTGCTGGTAATCGTTATCAGACCCCGGCCGCATTCCCTGCCGATAATCGTTATCAGACCCCGGCCGTATTCCCTGCGATAATCGTTATCAGACCCCGGTTATTTCTCTGCTGGTAATCGTTATCAGACCCCGATTATTTCTCTGCCAGTAATGGTTATCAGACCCCGGTTATTTCTCTGCTGGTAATTGTTATCAGACCCCGGTTATTTCTCTGCTGGTAATCGTTATCAGACCCCGGCCGTATACCCTGCCGATAATAGTTATCAGACCCCGGTTATTTCTCTGCCGGTAATGGTTATCAGACCCCGGCCGTATTCTCTGTTTCTATGACATGATAGTGAAATGACGTCCTTGCCTCTTCCAGATATAAATGAGTGTAAGGCCTTCCCCTCCATATGTACAAACGGGAAATGCAGGAATACCATCGGAAGCTTCAAGTGTAAATGTAACAGCGGGTTTGCTCTGGACATGGAGGAACGGAACTGTACAGGTAACATCCTACACAGTACAGGTACACCGTGAGTGGGGTCCGTGACTAACGGCCGTCTCTTTATACCCAGACATTGATGAATGCCGCATCTCCCCTGATGTGTGCGGGAGCGGCACCTGTGTCAATACCCCCGGCAGCTTTGAATGCGAATGCTATGAGGGCTTTGAAAGCGGCTTCATGATGATGAAGAACTGCATGGGTGAGTTATCTCCTCTGTCGTTATATGGTCTCCCAGTCACGTGATGCAGCTCACTATGCGTGTGTGTGTGTATATATATAATATACACTCACCGGCCACTTTATTAGGTACACCTGTCCAACTGCACGTTACCACTTAATTTCTAATCAGCCAATCACATGGCGGCAACTCATGTGGTGCATTTAGGCATGTAGACATGGTCAAGACAATCTCCTGCAGTTCAAACCGAGCATCAGTATGGGGAAGAAAGGTGATTTGAGGCCTTTGAACGTGGCATGGTTGTTGGTGCCAGAAGGGCTGGTCTGAGTATTTCAGAAACTGCTGATCTACTGGGATTTTCACGCACAACCATCTCTAGGGTTTACAGAGAATGGTCCGAAAAAGAAAAACCATCCAGTGAGCGGCCGTTCTGTGGGCGGAAATGCCTTGTTGATGCCAGAGGTCAGAGGAGAATGGGCAGACTGGTTCCAGCTGATAGAAAGGCAACAGTGACTCAAATAGCCAACCGTTACACCCAAGGTAGGCAGAAGAGCATCTCTGAACTCACAGTACGGCCAACTCTGAGGCAGATGGGCTACAGCAGCAGAAGACCACACCGGGGGCCACTCCGCTCAGCTAAGAACAGGAAACTGAGGCTACAATTTGCACAAGCTCATCGAAATTGGACAGTAGAAGATTGGAAAAAACGTTGCCTGGTCTGATGAGTCTCGATTTCTGCTGCGACATTCGGATGGTAGGGTCAGAATTTGGCGCCAACAACATGAAAGCATGGATCCATCCTGCCTTGTATCAACGGTTCAGGCTGGTGGTGGTGGTGTCATGGTGTGGGGAATATTTTCTTGGCACTCTTTGGGCCCCTTGGTACCAATTGAGCATGGTTGCAACGCCACAGCCTACCTGAGTATTGTTGCTGACCATGTCCATCCCTTTATGACCACAATGGACCCAACATCTGATGGCGACTTTCAGCAGGATAATGCGCCATGTCATAAAGCTAGAATCATCTCAGACTGGTTTCTTGAACATGACAATGAGGTCACTGTACTCCAATGGCCTCCACAGTCACCAGATCTCAATCCAATAGAGCATCTTTGGGATGTGGTGGAACGGGAGATTGGCATCATGGATGTGCAGCCGACAAATCTGCGGCAACTGTGTGATGTCATCATGTCACTATGGACCAAAATCTTTGAGGAAGCTTCCAGCACCTTGTTGTATCTATGCCACCAAGAATTGGGGCAGTTCTGAAGGCAAAAGGGGGTCCGACCCGTTACTAGCATGGTGTACCTAATAAAGTGGCCGGTGAGTGTATATAGAATATATATAGTGGTGTGTCTGAGGATCCAAGGCAGGGAGAGGGTCGTATCCCAGAAGCAGCTGTGGTCTAAGCAGTGAGCTGCTGACAATGATGAGAAGCTGCCAGACTATACAGAGGGGGAGAGGGGCCTGTATGGGGCAGCCCTGTGTAATATCTACCCAAGGGGCCGCTGTCTGAATCTTTTATAGGTGTTACCAGATATAAGAGGAAGCCTTGAGTTACCTTTCAGGGACAGCATGAACCCTTAGGAGGAGGCAGAGGGACCTGGTTACATGCCGTCAGTCCGGCAGTGCTAGCCATAGCAGAGTCTGGAGTTCTGTGTCTCTGCTGATAGAGATGTATCGGAGGGGTGAGGAGTCGTCTTTGGTGAATGGAGGGGAGTACAGATGAGTAACAGATCCCATCAGATAGAGACCCCACCGTAGTCACCTCTACTCTCTGCCCATCCATCACTTAGACTATTTGCCCTGTTTATTGCTATAGTCTTGATCTCTGTATTATAATTTTTTTTACAATGCCTTAAAGGGGAACTCCCAACTCACAAAATAACCACCAATACCTGAAATGTATGGGCTCCTGTACATTGCCGAGAGCCGGAGTGTCCAGCAATGTTTGGGGAGCTCTGGCTGTACTGCCGAGAGGTTCCGCGCCCATCTACCAGCTTCTAATGCCCTTTAAGTAGAGGTTAACTTTTGAGTTGGGATACCCCTTTAATTTACACCCCTTGTATACATTGCTGTGTGTGACCCCGTAGAGAGGAAACTGTGACCCTGGTTAGGTGCCATAGTCCCACTCTCACTTCATTATACTGTAATAATTCTTATATGTCTCCTGTATGTTGTCTTGTAGATATAGATGAGTGTGAACGGGACCCCCAGCTGTGCAGAGGTGGAGATTGTGTAAACACTGAGGGCAGCTTCCTGTGCAACTGCCCCCCTGGACACAAGCTCATCCCAACCAGCCAAGCCTGTGTAGGTAGGTACTGTATGGAGCCAGGCCTGTGTAGGTAGGTACTGTATGGAGCCAGGCCTGTGTAGGTAGGTACTGTATTGAGCCAGGCCTGTGTAGGTAGGTACTGTATTGAGCCAGGCCTGTGTAGGTAGGTACTGTATGGAGCCAAGCCTGTGTAGGTAGGTACTGAATGGAGCCAGTATGATCTCCAGCCTATATATAGTGGGTTATATATGTAATCTAGTGGGGTATGTACACGTCATCTAGTGGGGTATGTACACGTCATATAGTGGGGTATATACTTGCTATAGTGGGGTATATACACGTCACATAGTGGGGTATATACACGTCATATAGTGGGGTATATACTTGCTATAGTGGGGTATACACCCCCTCTAGATGGCCGTTCTCAGCTTCTCTCTCTCCTAGATGTCGATGAGTGCTCGCTCAGTGGAAATCTCTGTAGAAATGGAAAATGTGTGAATATAATTGGTTCCTATCAATGTTCCTGTATCCCGGGATATCAATCAACGCCGGACCGGCTGGGCTGCACCGGTAAGTCCCCGCCAGATGCTTCACCCAATACTGTATAGTATATTACATGGGGCACGCCTGACTTGGTGGTTGCACTGTAAGAAACAAGTTTTAGTTTTGTCCTGTGAGAAACCTTCCCGATTTCCCGAGGGCGACAGACGCAAGCGGCAGCGTCCCGGCTTATAATGGAGGCCTCCGGCCCGGCTTATAATGGAGGCCTCAGGCCCGGCTTATAATGGAGGCCTCAGGCCCGGCTTATAATGGAGGCCTCAGGCCTGGCTTCTGATGGAGGCCTCAGGCCCGGCTTCTGATGGAGACCTCAGGCCCAGCTTATGATGGAGGCCTCAGGCCCGGCTTCTGATGGAGACCTCAGGCCCGGCTTATGATGGAGGCCTCAGGCCCGGCTTCTGATGGAGACCTCAGGCCCGGCTTATGATGGAGGCCTCAGGCCCGGCTTCTGATGGAGACCTCAGGCCCGGCTTATGATGGAGGCCTCAGGCCCGGCTTCTGATGGAGACCTCAGGCCCGGCTTATGATGGAGGCCTCAGGCCCGGCTTCTGATGGAGGCCTCAGGCCCGGATTCTGATGGAGGCCTCAGGCCCGGCTTATAATGGAGGCCTCAGGCCCGGCTTCTGATGGAGGCCTCAGGCCCGGATTCTGATGGAGGCCTCAGGCCTAACATGTTTCTATCACAGACTATCCCACAAAAAGACAAAGAGCTAGACAAACATTAGAGAGTGCACTCCACCATATGATAACCATAAAGAGAGATTTGTACAGAAAAAATATATAAATTTTATTGATTAAATATACTCACATACACAAAGGACACTATACAATATACTAAAAACATTTAAAAATTCCAGTCAGGAACATACAGATCTATGGTCTACCCACACAATTAGTAAAGGGTATCAGACCTACGGGGAGTAGCAAACAAGTAATATTGTCAACATGACCCAAATAAAATGTAAGGTATGTCAAAAAAATACAGGAATGAGATCCCTAGGCACTCACTGCAAAACCGGTATGGCTTATGAAAAAATTAAGCAATGAAAAAGCTAAATAACATCAAAAATCAGATCAAAAAGTGATAATAACATAAATCCAAAATATCGGCAAAGCAAAAAACCAAGATGCCATACCTATAAAGAAATGTAAATATATATAATAGAAAATAAAGTCACCCAAAATAACACAGAAGGGAAATGTAAATATCGGTGCCTAACAAAGTAAAGGGTCATGGAGCTGCTACCCCCGGCAAAGAACCCCACGCGTATCGTCACCCTCCGGTGACTTCGAAGTCACATTTCTTTATAGGTATGGCATCTTGGTTTTTTGCTTTGCCGATATTTTGGATTTATGTTATTATCACTTTTTGATCTGATTTTTGATGTTATTTAGCTTTTTCATTGCTTAATTTTTTCATAAGCCATACCGGTTTTGCAGTGAGTGCCTAGGGATCTCATTCCTGTATTTTTTTGACATACCTTACATTTTATTTGGGTCATGTTGACAATATTACTTGTTTGCTACTCCCCGTAGGTCTGATACCCTTTACTAATTGTGTGGGTAGACCATAGATCTGTATGTTCCTGACTGGAATTTTTAAATGTTTTTAGTATATTGTATAGTGTCCTTTGTGTATGTGAGTATATTTAATCAATAAAATTTATATATTTTTTCTGTACAAATCTCTCTTTATGGTTATCATATGGTGGAGTGCACTCTCTAATGTTTGTCTAGCTCTTTGTCTTTTTGTGGGTAACATGTTATCTAGGCATTGAGTGGCACCCCCTTGGCTGCATATAGTATTTGGTTGAGCCACCTGTTGTTTTTTTTTTGTGTTGATTCTATTGCTTATGGATATATTCTATCACAGACTATAGCTCTTCTCTCTATTCAGATTTCAGATTGATTTTACATTTATCACTTCCTGGTATTCACCATTTCTCCGAGCTCTATATCTCTATATTACTGCTGTATACCTCTATAGTACTGCTGTATTCCTCTATATTACTGTATATCTCTATATTACTGCTGTATACCTCTATATTACTGCTGTATATACCTCTATATTACTGCTTTGTATACCTCTATATTACTGCTGTATACCTCTATATTACTGCTGTATATACCTCTATAGTACTCCTGTATTCCTCTATATTACTGCTGTATTCCTCTATATTACTGCTGTATTCCTCTATATTACTGCTGTATACCTCCTTATTACTGCTGTATACCTCCATAGTACTGCTGTATTCCTCTATATTACTGTATACCTCTATTACTGCTGTATATACCTCTATAGTACTCCTGTATACCTCTATATTACTCCTGTATTCCTCTATATTACTCCTGTATTCCTCTATATTACTGCTGTATACCTCCATATTACTGCTGTATACCTCTATAGTACTGCTGTATACCTCTATATTACTGCTGTATACCTCTATATTACTGCTGTATATACCTCTATATTACTGCTGTATATACCTCTATATTACTGCTTTGTATACCTCTATATTACAGCTGTATACCTCTATTACGGCTGTAAACCTCTATATTACTGCTGTATACCTCTATATTACTGCTGTATATACCTCTATATTACTGCTGTATACCTCTATATTACTGCTGTATACCTCTAAAGAACTGAATAACTCTATAGTACTACTGTATACCTCCAGGGCTGTGGAGCCGGTAAGCCGCAGCTCCGACTCCAACTCCTGAATGTTATCAACTCGGCCTCGGCCTCCTGCTCCGTGATAAATGGCCGGTCAGATACCAGGGGAGATATCCATCACACCGGCTCAGCAGCTTCTCCCTAATGTCCTACATGATCTGAGGGAATATATACTGTATATACAGCAGCTTCTCCTGTGGGTGCAGCCAGTCTCCAGCCTCCATGTCCTGAACTACTCACAACTAGACTAGATGGAGCAGGGGGGCTTTTCCTGCTGACATCTTCTATGTTTCTAACTAAATATTCACCACAGAAACACTAACACTGCCAGATACCTGTAATATAGAGGTCACACATAGTGATAGAGAGAGGGGTCACACATAGTGATATAGAGAGGGGTCACACATAGTGATATAGAGAGGGGTCACACATAGTGATATAGAGAGGGGTCACACATAGTGATATAGAGAGGGGTCACACATAGTGATATAGAGAGGGGTCACACATAGTGATATAGAGAGGGGTCACACATAGTGATATAGAGAGGGGTCACACATAGTGATAGAGAGGGGTCACACATAGTGATATAGAGAGAGGTCACACATAGTGATAGAGAGAGGTCACACATAGTGATATAGAGAGGTCACACATAGTGATATAGAGAGAGGTCACACATAGTGATATAGAGGGGGGTCACACATAGTGATATAGAGAGGTCACACATAGTGATATAGAGAGGGGTCACACATAGGGATATAGAGAGGGGTCACACATAGTGATATAGAGAGGGGTCACACATAGTGATATAGAGAGGGGTCACACATAGTGATATAGAGAGGGGTCACACATAGTGATAGAGAGAGGTCACACATAGTGATATAGAGAGGTCACACATAGTGATATAGAGAGGTCACACATAGTGATATAGAGAGGTCACACATAGTGATATAGAGGGGTCACACATAGTGATATAGAGAGGTCACACATAGTGATATAGAGAGGTCACACATAGTGATATAGAGAGGGGTCACACATAGTGATATAGAGGGGTCACACATAGTGATATAGAGAGGGGTCACACATAGTGATATAGAGGGGTCACACATAGTGATAGAGAGAGGTCACACATAGTGATATAGAGAGGTCACACATAGTGATATAGAGAGGGGTCACACATAGTGATATAGAGGGGTCACACATAGTGATATAGAGAGAGGTCACACATAGTGATATAGAGAGAGGTCACACATAGTGATATATAGAGAGGTCACACATAGTGATATAGAGAGGGGTCACACATAGTGATATAGAGAGGTCACACATAGTGATATAGAGAGGGGTCACACATAGTGATATAGAGAGGTCACACATAGTGATATAGAGAGGGGTCACACATAGTGATATAGAGAGGGGTCACACACAGTGATATAGAGAGGTCACACATAGTGATATAGAGAGGGGTCACACATAGTGATATAGAGAGAGGTCACACATAGTGATATAGAGGGGTCACACATAGTGATATAGAGAGAGGTCACACATAGTGATATAGAGAGAGGTCACACACAGTGATATAGAGAGGGGTCACACATAGTGATATAGAGAGGGGTCACACATAGTGATATAGAGGGGTCACACATAGTGATATAGAGAGGGGTCACACATAGTGATATAGAGAGGGGTCACACATAGTGATATAGAGAGGGGTCACACATAGTGATATAGAGGGGTCACACATAGTGATAGAGAGAGGTCACACATAGTGATATAGAGAGGTCACACATAGTGATATAGAGAGGGGTCACACATAGTGATATAGAGGGGTCACACATAGTGATATAGAGGGGTCACACATAGTGATATAGAGGGGTCACACATAGTGATATAGAGGGGTCACACATAGTGATATAGAGAGAGGTCACACATAGTGATATAGAGAGAGGTCACACATAGTGATATAGAGGGGTCACACATAGTGATATAGAGAGGTCACACATAGTGATATAGAGAGAGGTCACACATAGTGATATAGAGAGAGGTCACACATAGTGATATAGAGAGAGGTCACACATAGTGATATAGAGAGGTCACACATAGTGATATAGAGAGGGGTCACACATAGTGATATAGAGGGGTCACACATAGTGATATAGAGAGGGGTCACACATAGTGATATAGAGAGGGGTCACACATAGTGATATAGAGAGGGGTCACACATAGTGATATAGAGAGGGGTCACACATAGTGATATAGAGAGGGGTCACACATAGTGATATAGAGAGGGGTCACACATAGTGATATAGAGAGGGGTCACACATAGTGATATAGAGAGGGGTCACACATAGTGATATAGAGGGGTCACACATAGTGATATAGAGAGGTCACACATAGTGATATAGAGAGAGGTCACACATAGTGATATACAGAGGTGTCACACATAGTGATATAGAGAGGTCACACATAGTGATATAGAGAGAGGTCACACATAGTGATATAGAGAGAGGTCACACATAGTGATATAGAGAGAGGTCACACATAGTGATATAGAGAGGTCACACATAGTGATATAGAGAGGGGTCACACATAGTGATATAGAGGGGTCACACATAGTGATATAGAGAGGTCACACATAGTGATATAGAGAGAGGTCACACATAGTGATATAGAGAGGTCACACATAGTGATATAGAGAGGTCACACATAGTGATATAGAGAGGGGTCACACATAGTGATATAGAGAGGGGTCACACATAGTGATATAGAGAGGGGTCACACAGAGTGATATAGAGAGGGGTCACACAGAGTGATATAGAGAGGTCACACATAGTGATATAGAGAGGGGTCACACATAGTGATATAGAGAGGGGTCACACATAGTGATATAGAGAGGGGTCACACATAGTGATATAGAGAGGGGTCACACATAGTGATATAGAGAGGTCACACATAGTGATATAGAGAGGGGTCACACATAGTGATATAGAGAGGGGTCACACAGAGTGATATAGAGAGGGGTCACACATAGTGATATAGAGAGGTCACACATAGTGATATAGAGAGGGGTCACACATAGTGATATAGAGAGGGGTCACACATAGTGATATAGAGAGGGGTCACACATAGTGATATAGAGAGGTCACACATAGTGATATAGAGAGGTCACACATAGTGATATAGAGGGGTCACACATAGTGATATAGAGAGAGGTCACACATAGTGATATAGAGAGGGGTCACACATAGTGATATAGAGAGGGGTCACACATAGTGATATAGAGGGGTCACACATAGTGATATAGAGAGGTCACACATAGTGATATAGAGAGGTCACACATAGTGATATAGAGAGGGGTCACACATAGTGATATAGAGGGGTCACACATAGTGATATAGAGAGGGGTCACACATAGTGATATAGAGAGGGGTCACACATAGTGATATAGAGGGGTCACACATAGTGATATAGAGAGGGGTCACACATAGTGATATAGAGAGGGGTCACACATAGTGATATAGAGAGGGGTCACACATAGTGATATAGAGAGAGGTCACACATAGTGATATAGAGAGGGGTCACACATAGTGATATAGAGAGGTCACACATAGTGATATAGAGAGGGGTCACACATAGTGATATAGAGGGGTCACACATAGTGATATAGAGAGGGGTCACACATAGTGATATAGAGAGGTCACACATAGTGATATAGAGAGGTCACACATAGTGATATAGAGAGGGGTCACACATAGTGATATAGAGAGGGGTCACACATAGTGATATAGAGAGAGGTCACACATAGTGATATAGAGAGGGGTCACACATAGTGATATAGAGAGAGGTCACACATAGTGATATAGAGAGAGGTCACACATAGTGATATAGAGGGGTCACACATAGTGATATAGAGGGGTCACACAAAGTGATATAGAGGGGTCACACATAGTGATATAGAGAGGGGTCACACATAGTGATATAGAGGGGTCACACATAGTGATATATAGAGAGGGGTCACGCACACAGCTGCAGCCATAGAACACTGAAGAAAACCCAGCACTGAGGTCAGAGGTTACAGCTACACTCCTTATGTCTCCTCCTCCTTCTCTATATTACACAGGATATCTCCATATTACACTGCTGCTCATATACAATCATCAGCATCCAGGGAGAGACCAGCACAGATCTTCCCCCCCACAATGGACTCTTCCAGCTCAGAAACAACCTGCCAAATAGTCACCGACAACTTTTCCCCGACCACCCTTATGTAATAGGGCCAGTGTCCTATTACTGATATATTCCCCGACCACCCTTATGTAATAGGGCCAGTGTCCTATTACTGATATATTCCCCGACCACCCTTATCTAATAGGGCCAGTGTCCTATTACTGATATATTCCCCGACCACCCTTATCTAATAGGGCCAGTGTCCTATTACTGATATATTCCCCGACCCCCCTTATGTAATAGGGCCAGTGTCCTATTACTGATATATTCCCCGACCACCCTTATGTAATAGGGCCAGTGCCCTATTACTGATATATTCCCCGACCACCCTTATGTAATAGGGCCAGTGTCCTATTACTGATGTATTCCCCGACCACCCTTATGTAATAGGGCAGTGTCCTATTACTGATATATTCCCCGACCACCCTTATGTAATAGGGCCAGTGTCCTATTACTGATATATTTCCCGACCACCCTTATGTAATGGGGCCAGTGTCCTATTACTGATATATTCCCCGACCACCCTTATGTAATAGGGCCAGTGTCCTATTACTGATATATCCCCCGACCACCCTTATGTAATAGGGCCAGTGTCCTATTACTGATATATCCCCCGACCACCCTTATGTAATAGGGCCAGTGTCCTATTACTGATATATTCCCGACCACCCTTATCTAATAGGGTCAGTGTCCTATTACTGATATATTCCCCGACCACCCTTATGTAATAGGGCCAGTGTCCTATTACTGATATATCCCCCGACCACCCTTATGTAATAGGGCCAGTGTCCTATTACTGATATATTCCCCGACCACCCTTATGTAATAGGGACAGTGTCCTATTACTGATATATTCCCCGACCACCCTTATGTAATAGGGACAGTGTCCTATTACTGATATATTCCCCGACCACCCTTATGTAGTAGGGTCAGTGTCTTATCACTGATATATTCCCCGACCATCCTTATGTAATAGGGTCAGTGTCTTATCACTGATATATTCCCCGACCACCCTTATGTAATAGGGCCAATGCTGTATTTCTGATATATTCCCCGACCACCCTTATGTAATAGGGCCAGTGTCCTATTACTGATATATTCCCCGACCACACTTATGTAATAGGGCCAGTGTCCTATTACTAATATATCCCCCGACCACCCTTATGTAATAGGCCCAGTGTCCTATTACTGATATATTCCCCGACCACCCTTATGTAATGGGGCCAGTGTCCTATTACTGATATATTCCCCGACCACCCTTATGTAATAGGGCCAATGCTGTATTTCTGATATATTCCCCGACCACCCTTATGTAATGGGGCCAGTGTCCTATTACTGATATATTCCCCGACCACCCTTATGTAATAGGGCCAGTGTTCTATTACTGATATATTCCCCGACCACCCTTATGTAATGGGGCCAGTGTCCTATTACTGATATATTCCCCGACCACCCTTATGTAATAGGGCCAGTGTCCTATTACTGATATATTCCCCGACCACCCTTATGTAATAGGGCCAGTGTCCTATTACTGATATATTCCCCGACCACCCTTATGTAATGGGGCCAGTGTCCTATTACTGATATATTCCCCGACCACCCTTATGTAATGGGGCCAGTGTCCTATTACTGATATATTCCCCGACCACTCTTATTTAATGGGGCCAGTGTCCTATTACTGATATATTCCCCGACCACCCTTATGTAATGGGGCCAGTGTCCTATTACTGATATATTCCCCGACCACCCTTATGTAATGGGGCCAGTGTCCTATTACTGATATATTCCCCGACCACCCCTTATGTAATGGGGCCAGTGTCCTATTACTGATATATTCCCCGACCACTCTTATTTAATGGGGCCAGTGTCCTATTACTGATATATTCCCCGACCACCCTTATGTAATGGGGCCAGTGTCCTATTAATGATATATTCCCCGACCACCCTTATGTAATGGGGCCAGTGTCCTATTACTGATATATTCCCCGACCACCCTTATGTAATAGGGCCAGTGTCCTATTACTGATATATTCCCCGACCACCCTTATGTAATAGGGCCAGTGTCCTATTACTGATATATTCCCCGACCACCCTTATGTAATGGGCCAGTGTCCTATTACTGATATATTCCCCGACCACCCTTATGTAATAGGGCCAGTGTCCTATTACTGATATATTCCCCGACCACCCTTATGTAATAGGGCCAGTGTCCTATTACTGATATATTCCCCGACCACCCTTATGTAATAGGGCCAGTGTCCTATTACTGATATATTCCCCGACCACCCTTATGTAATGGGGCCAGTGTCCTATTAGAATGTTGCTTATAATATATATTCATGAGAAAAACTTGTAAAGTTCATATTAAAATTCAATTCTAAATTTTTTAAGGCTGGGGTCGGTACATTTTTTTTCCGACTCCAACTCAGACTCTGACTTCAGCCAAAGCTAGCTCCGACTCCACAGCCCTGTATACCTTTATATTACTCCTGTATACCTCTATATTAAAGCGCTATACCTCTATATTACTGCTGTATATACCTCTATATTACTGCTGTATATACCTCTATATTACTGCTGTATACCTCTATATTACTGCTGTATATACCTTTATATTACTCCTGTATACCTCTATATTACTGCTGTATATACCTCTATATTACTGCTGTATATACCTCTATATTACTGCTGTATATACCTTTATATTACTCCTGTATACCTTTATATTACTCCTGTATATACCTCTATATTAAAGCGCTATACCTCTATATTACTGCTGTATATACCTCTATATTACTGCTGTATATACCTTTATATTACTCCTGTATACCTCTATATTACTGCTGTATATACCTCTATATTACTGCTGTATATACCTCTATATTACTGCTGTATATACCTTTATATTACTCCTGTATACCTCTATATTACTGCTGTATATACCTCTATATTACTGCTGTATATACCTCTATATTACTGCTGTATATACCTCTATATTACTGCTGTATATACCTCTATATTACTGCTGTATACCTCTATATTACTGCTGTATATACCTCTATATTACTGCTGTATACCTCTATATTACTGCTGTATATACCTCTATATTAAAGCGCTATACCTCTATATTACTGCTGTATATACCTCTATATTACTGCTGTATATACCTCTATATTACTGCTGTATATACCTCTATATTACGGTCTTCTTCCTGTTACAGATATAGATGAGTGTAAGATAATGAATGGTGGATGTGATACTCGGTGTGAGAACTCGGAGGGAAGTTACCGCTGCAGCTGCCTCGCTGGTTACACTTTACTGCCCGACTCCAGGACCTGTGCAGGTAACCGGGGGCTATAGGACTATGGGATAGATAGAGATATATATAATATACACAAACACACACGTATGGGGACTCCGCAGACTATGGGATATAGGGGAATTTTATACTCTCCGTAAATTCTCTTTCCTGTAGTCCGAAGCAGCAGCACATAAAGGGGAAGATTCTATCTTCCTGCAATGATAGGTTAGATGGTAACAAGCAATAAAGAGTTAATTGCCCCGCCTATAAGACCCTATGCTGACCTCTAGCCTCCTTGTGCACTTCTAATGATCTAGGGAAACATGACCCAAACACTCAGGGTATGATGCATAAACTTTTATAGGGAGGGTTAGTTTGTGCTGCTGCTTCGGACTACAGGAAAGAGAATTTACGGTGAGTATAAAATTCCCCTTTCCCTTACATCCTAAGCAGCAGCACATAATGGGGATATAGCAAGATCACATAAAGGGTGGAGAATCATACAGCAGCCATGAGAACCGCTTTACCAAGATTGGTTGCCCAGAGGTTCTAATGTCCAAAAGTATAAGAAGACCACAATGCAGTTCTGCATAACTGATCAATGGGCATGCACATCTCCTCCACCCAGGATGTAGACATTGCCCTTGTGGTAAGGGCCTTAATGGATTCCGGTACTTGGACTCTCACCTCTTGGTAACACACAGAGTCTGCCGTATCCATCTGGATAAAGTGGCTGAGGACTTCCAATCACTGTTCCTTCCTGAAAAAAAGATACAGGTAAAATTTTCTGACTTCTCTGGTTCTCACTAAATAAACTCTCAAGGCTCCGCCCACAACCAGAGAGTGCAGGCTCAAGGCTCCGCCCACAACCAGGGAGTGCAGGCCCAGGGCTCCGCCCACAACCAGAGGGCATAGGCTCAAGGCTCCGCCCACAACCAGAGAGCGCAGACTCAAGGCTCTGCCCACAACCAGAGAGCGCAGACTCAAGGCTCCGCCCACAACCAGAGAGCGCAGGCTCAAGGCTAGGCCCACATCCAGACAGCGCAGGCTCAAGGTTCCGCCCACAACCAGAGAGCGCAGACTCAAGGCTCCGCCCACAACCAGAGAGCGCAGGGCTCAAGGCTCCGCCCACAATCAGAGAGCGCAGGCTCAAGGCTCCGCCCCCATCCAGAGAGCGCAAGCTCAAGGCTCCGCCCCTATCTAGAGAGCGCAGGCTCAAGGCTCCGCCCCTGTCCAGAGAGCGCAGGCTCAAGGCTCCGACCCCGTCTAGAGAGCACAGGCTCAAGGCTCGGCCCTCAACCAGAGAGCGCAGGCTCAAGGCTCGGCCCGCAACCATAGAGCGCAGGCTCAAGGCTCCGCCCACAACAAGAGCGCACAGGCCCAAGGCTCCGCCCACAACCAGAGAGCGCAGGCTCAAGGCTCCGCCCGCAACCAGAGAGCGTGATTGTAAAACCCCTATTCCACGGGTCGTTTAAAGGAGCAATATCGTTCGTATTCGGCCGATATCGGCCGCTACGAACGATATTCGTCCCGTGGAATAGAGTGCAACGATCAGCCGACATCGTTCATGTCGGCTGATCGTTGCAGTCGCTTGTTTTTCAACATGTTGAAAAACAAGCGACTGATAGAGCAGCGATCTGCTGCCGTCGCTCCGTTGAATAGGAGCATCGGCAGCAGGCGCTGCTGTATCCTATGGGCTGCCCGGACGATCAGCGATCCTCCGAGCAGCCCCTCCCGCACTCACCCACTCGCTGCTGCCGCGTTGAATAGCGGCGGGAGCGAGCGGGAAACGAGGAGCAAACGAGCGCTAATAGCGCTCGTTTTGCTCCTCCAAACAACTCGTGGAATAGGGGCATAACTCTTCCTCATTGGAGGAATTTAGGCAAAAACAGGTAACTCAATCTGCGGAGTAATGTTGGATAAGGAAGGAACCTTAAGGGTAAAAGACAAAGTCCTGAAGGATACAAGATCTGGTTCAGTGGCTCCTAATGTCTGAACATCCTCCTGCGTTTAGCAGATGTAATAGCTACTAGGAAGCACCTTGAGGGTCAGGTATTATAATTCAACTAAAGATAAGAACTCAAAACGGAGCCGTGCAAGGTGATGAAGGACGAGTCCCGGATCCCACCTGGAGTTGGATCCATTACAGTGGCTTTAATCCTTTGCGTAGCTTTAATCTCTGTATTAGGGATTTATGGGACAGTCAGCTGTCTGGAAGAGCATAAAGAGCAGAGACATGGACTGTGACGGTCGCAGCTTCAGCCCATTCTCAAACCCATCCTGGAGAAATCGGAGGATCGCCTTTATAGACAGTGATATGGGAGAAGTCCAATTCTTCACACCAGGATGGACAATGTCCTTCACCCTCAGGGACGTTCTCTTTGTGGGTTCTGCTCTTAATAGCAGAATCATGTTCACCACCAATTCTAAAAAGCCTCAGCTCATCAGGCCTGTCAATCTTCAGGCCGTCAATCATAGGTGGTCCAGATCCCGACACAATCTGCCCTTCTGTGACACTGAGGATTCTGGGGAAGTCTCCAAAATGGCCTCTTGGACACCTGTATCAGGAGAGAACAGCCATGCCTTCCTGAGCCATTAGGAGTAATGAGGCAGGATTCTGTCTTGTCCTTACACGACCACTACGGGTTGTCGTCCCTAGCAGTTTTAGGGAGTAAAAACCACGTATTCTGGCGTTATCCGAAATAGCCATTAGGTCCACGTAAGGGTCGCCATAATATCTGGTGATTGGCCAGACATAATCCGTCCTCATGGGGCAGTAGGTGAGGAATCTGGGGAAGTCTCCAAAATGTCCCTTTGGACATATTCATCAGGAGAGAACAACAATTACCACAATGACCTCCTGGGCCAATCTGTGGCTATCAGGATTAATGAGACGGATCCTGTATTGTCTTCTTACAAGACTTCTACTTATTGTTGTCCGCAGTAGTTTTTAGGGAGTTAAAACCACACATCCTGGTCTTACCCGAAATGGCCATGGGACCAATGGGTCGCTGTAATATCTGGTGATTCACTAGAACATCTCCTGGTCCAGAGACCATTCTTCTGTCAGGGTTATATCATGGCTTTAGCCTTTTACATTAAGGTATTGTGACTTCCCTTGTTGCTGGATAGATCTCTTGGTCCATACAAAAACAGCTTCTGCTTTTAACAGTAATGTGATTGATCGCATGCAGCTCTGAAGATCGATATGCACCACTGTAGATGGGTTACTTACTCCGATAGCTTCCCCATAGATGGATATGCACCACTGTAGATGTGTTACTTACTCCGATAGCTTCCCCATAGATATATATACACCACTGTAGATGTGTTACTTACTCCGATAGCTTCCCCATAGATGGATATGCACCACTGTAGATGTGTTACTTACTCCGATAGCTTCCCCATAGATATATATATACACCACTGTAGATGTGTTCTGGATCTTACTCCGATAGCTTCCCCATGGATGGATATGCACCACTGTAGATGTGTTCTGGATCTTACTCCGATAGCTTCCCCATAGATAGATACACACCACTGTAGATGTGTTACTTACTCCGATAGCTTCCCCATAGATGGATATGCACCACTGTAGATGTGTTACTTACTCCGATAGCTTCCCCATAGATGGATATGCACCACTGTAGATGTGTTCTGGATCTTAGTCCGATAGCTTCCCCATGGATGGATATGCACCACTGTAGATGTGTTACTTACTCCGATAGCTCCCCCATAGATAGATATGCACCACTGTAGATGTGTTCTGGATCTTACTCCGATAGCTTCCCCATAGATGGATATGCACCACTGTAGATGTGTTACTTACGCCGATAGCTTCCCCATAGATAATATGCACCACTGTAGATGTGTTACTTACTCCGATAGCTTCCCCATAGATGGATATGCACCACTGTAGATGTGTTACTTACTCCGATAGCTTCCCCATAGATGGATATGCACCACTGTAGATGTGTTCTGGATCTTAGTCCGATAGCTTCCCCATGGATGGATATGCACCACTGTAGATGTGTACTTACTCCGATAGCTCCCCCATAGATAGATATGCACCACTGTAGATGTGTTCTGGATCTTACTCCGATAGCTTCCCCATAGATGGATATGCACCACTGTAGATGTGTTCTGGCTCTTACTCCGATAGCTTCCCCATGGATGGATATGCACCACTGTAGATGTGTTACTTACTCCGATAGCTCCCCCATAGATAGATATGCACCACTGTAGATGTGTTCTGGATCTTACTCCGATAGCTTCCCCATAGATGGATATGCACCACTGTAGATGTGTTCTGGATCTTACTCCGATAGCTTCCCCATAGATGGATATGCACCACTGTAGATGTGTTCTGGATCTTACTCCGATAGCTTCCCCATAGATGGATATGCACCACTGTAGATGTGTTACTTACTCCGATAGCTTCCCCATAGATATATATGCACCACTGTAGATGTGTTACTTACTCCGATAGCTTCCCCATAGATGGATATGCACCACTGTAGATGTGTTAGTTACTCCGATAGCTTCCCCATAGATGGATATGCACCACTGTAGATGTGTTCTGGATCTTACTCCGATAGCTTCCCTACAGATTGATGTGCTGAAGTGGACTGGAGCTCACTTACCGCTCTCATCTCTCACATGTTTGTGGGCAGCCACTTCTGCTAGGAACAAAGTCTTCTTCGCCCGCCTCTCCTGAATAAGGTGCCTCACCCTGTGTTAGATGGATCGGTGGTTGCCTCCACCCACTTCGAGGGCGAGATTGGTCTGCCACTGACTGAAGAAAATATTGAGGCCCTTGTATCTGTGGGTATAAACCATAACCCAATGTAGGCTGTTTATTCTTTGGTCCCATACTGACAGCATCTGCTGCACGGGGATACATACGCCAACCTGCCTATTCAATTCGTTGCTTGCAGACGTCATGAGACCTGACAATCATCATTGGGTGAAGGGACACCAATTGGGGAGTTCTAGGAATCCTGACCCAGGAATGGTTACGGGTAGGTGAAGATACAGTACTGTAAGTTTTTGACAATTAATCACTCGTGCAGGAAGGAGACAATGGTGATCTTGGATTCTCTCTAGATGGTGACTACAGCCGACAGAAACACACATAGGCCCGAGCCTGCTCCTATCCTACCACCTGTCCTACAGGACACACATAGGCCTGAGCCTGCTCCTATCCTACTACCACCTGTCCTACAGGACACACATAGGCCCGAGCCTGCTTTCCTACCACCGGTCCTACAGGACACACATAGACCTGAGCCTGCTCTCCTCCTACCACCGGTCCTACAGGACACACATAGGCCTGAGCCTGCTCCTATCCTACTACCTGTCCTACAGAACACACATAGGCCTGAGCCTGCTCCTATCCTACCACCTGTCCTACAGGACACACATAGGCCTGAGCCTGCTCCTATCCTACTACCACCTGTCCTACAGGACACACATAGGCCTGAGCCTGCTCTCCTCCTACCACCTGTCCTACAGAAGGACACACATAGGCCTGAGCCTGCTCTCCTCCTACCACCTGTCCTACAGGACACACATAGGCCTGAGCCTGCTCTCCTCCTACCACCTGTCCTACAGGACACACATAGGCCTGAGCCTGCTCTCCTCCTACCACCTGTCCTACAGGACACACATAGGCCTGAGCCTGCTCTCCTACCACCTGTCCTACAGGACACACATAGGCCTGAGCCTGCTCCTATCCTACCACCTGTCCTACAGGACACACATAGGCCTGAGCCAGCTCCTATCCTACTACCACCTGTCCTACAGGACACACATAGGCCCGAGCCTGCTCCTATCCTACTACCACCTGTCCTCCAGGACACACATAGGCCTGAGCCTGCTCTCCTCCTACCACCTGTCCTACAGGACACACATAGGCCTGAGCCTGCTCTCCTCCTACCACCTGTCTACAGGACACACATAGGCCTGAGCCTGCTCTCCTACCACCTGTCCTACAGCACACACATAGGCCTGAGCCTGCTCCTATCCTACTACCACCTGTCCTACAGGACACACATAGGCCTGAGCCTGCTCTCCTCCTACCACCTGTCCTACAGGACACACATAGGCCTGAGCCTGCTCTCCTCCTACCACCTTTCCTACAGGACACACATAGGCCTGAGCCTGCTCTCCTCTTACCACCTGTCCCACAGGACACACATAGGCCTGAGCCTGCTCTCCTCCTACCACCTGTCCTACAGGACACACATAGGCCTGAGCCTGCTCTCCTCCTACCACCTGTCCTACAGGACACACATAGGCCTGAGCCTGCTCTCCTACCACCTGTCCTACAGGACACACATAGGCCTGAGCCTGCTCTCCTCCTACCACCTGTCCTACAGGACACACATAGGCCTGAGCCTGCTCTCCTCCTACCACCTGTCCTACAGGACACACATAGGCCTGAGCCTGCTCTCCTCCTACCACCTGTCCTACAGGACACACATAGGCCTGAGCCTGCTCCTATCCTACTACCACCTGTCCTACAGGACACACATAGGCCCGAGCCTGCTCTCCTCCTACCACCTGTCCTACAGGACACACATAGGCCTGAGCCTGCTCTCCTACCACCTGTCCTACAGGACACACATAGGCCTGAGCCTGCTCTCCTCCTACCACCTGTCCCACAGGACACACATAGGCCTGAGCCTGCTCTCCTACCACCTGTCCTACAGAAGGACACACATAGGCCTGAGCCTGCTCTCCTCCTACCACCTGTCCTACAGGACACACATAGGCCTGCGCCTGCTCTCCTACCACCTGTCCTACAGAAGGACACACATAGGCCTGAGCCTGCTCTCCTCCTACCACCTGTCCTACAGGACACACATAGGCCGGAGCCTGCTCTCCTCCTACCACCTGTCCTACAGGACACACATAGGCCTGAGCCTGCTCTCCTCCTACCACCTGTCCTACAGGACACACATAGGCCTGAGCCTGCTCTCCTCCTACCACCTGTCCTACAGAAGGACACACATAGGCCTGAGCCTGCTCTCCTCCTACCACTTTTCCCACAGAAGGACACACATAGGCCTGAGCCTGCTCTCCTCCTACCACCTGTCCTACAGGACACACATAGGCCTGAGCCTGCTCTCCTCCTACCACCTGTCCTACAGGACACACATAGGCCTGAGCCTGCTCTCCTCCTACCACCTGTCCTACAGGACGCACATAGGCCTGAGCCTGCTCTCCTCCTACCACCTGTCCTACAGGACGCACATAGGCCTGAGCCTGCTCTCCTCCTACCACCTGTCCCACAGAAGGACACACATAGGCCTGAGCCTGCTCTCCTCCTACCACCTGTCCTACAGGACACACATAGGCCTGAGCCTGCTCTCCTCCTACCACCTGTCCTACAGGACACACATAGGCCTGAGCCTGCTCTCCTCCTACCACCTGTCCCACAGGACACACATAGGCCTGAGCCTGCTCTCCTACCACCTGTCCTACAGGACACACATAGGCCTGAGCCTGCTCACCTCCTACCACCTGTCCTACAGGACACACATAGGCCTGAGCCTGCTCTCCTCCTACCACCTGTCCTACAGGACACACATAGGCCTGAGCCTGCTCTCCTCCTACCACCTGTCCTACAGGACACACATAGGCCTGAGCCTGCTCTCCTCCTACCACCTGTCCTACAGGACACACATAGGCCTGAGCCTGCTCCTATCCTACTACCTGTCCTACAGGACACACATAGGCCTGAGCCTGCTCTCCTCCTACCACTAGTCCCACAGGACACACATAGGCCTGAGCCTGCTCTCCTCCTACCACTAGTCCCACAGGACACACATAGGCCTGAGCCTG